>NC_053389.1:795196193-795460742 GCF_905171765.1 Bufo bufo | reverse complement strand
CCCATGTTTGGTGCTCTCTTGCAAAGTCCAAACGAGCAGTTCTGTGGCGTTCAAGGAGACGAGGTCTTTGAAGAAGTTTTTTGTTTTTGAAGCCCTTCAGTCTCAGATGCCGTCAGATGGTTATGGGGCTGCAGTCAGCACCAGTAAGGGCCATAATTTGGGTCGAGGATCGTCCAGTGTCTTGACGGACAGTCAATTGGATCCTCCGGTTCAGTGCTGATGACATTTTTTTGGGTCTTCCACTTGACTTTTTTGTTCCATAACCCTCATGGATCATTTAAGAAATTCCAAATGACTGTCTTACTGCGTACCACCTCAGCAGCGATGGCGTGCTGTGAGAGACCCTGCTTATGCAGTTCAACAACCCGACCACGTTCAAAAAGGGAGAGTTTTTTTGCCTTTGCCATCGCAACGTGTGACTACCTGACAATGAAAATGACAATGAATCCACATCTTTGCACAGATTTGGCCTTTTAAAGGCATGTGGTCCTAAAATTTGGATCAGCTGAAAAACAGCCTGTTTCAGTTTAATTGTTATTTTCAATTAATTGAATGCTCAAAAAATGTTTTGTCTCGCTCTCATTTCTTCTTGTTGCATGTTGAAGCTCTACTTGGAACCTTTTAAGATCCAACAATGTAAAATATGATTTTTTGCCATTTTTCAAGTGGTCTTAAACTTTTGATCAGGACTGTATCTGGATGTACTAGAGAATGTTATATACTTGGATGTACTAGAGACTGTTAGGATCCCGGAATTTAATATGGAGGGATCCTCATGGGATTTTGATCATCCCATGTTGTTATGTGAAGGTTTTGGCGGGAATTTTCCCTCCAAAATTGGTGGTCAGGGTGGCTAAATTTAGCCATTGTTGCTGGGTGAAGGTCAAGGGTCTGGGATTGGTTAGTTAGGGCACTTATGAAGGGAAGTTGCTGGGCAGATTAATTGTTGATGCCCAGCAACAGTTAGGGCATTGGGTGCTGAATTGTGGGGAGGGGGATTGTTTGTATATACACTCACCTAAAGAATTATTAGGAACACCATACTAATACGGTGTTGGACCCCCTTTTGCCTTCAGAACTGTCTTAATTCTACGTAGCATTGATTCAACAAGGTGCTGATAGCATTCTTTAGAAATGTTGGCCCATATTGATAGGATAGCATCTTGCAGTTGATGGAGATTTGAGGGATGCACATCCAGGGCACGAAGCTCCCGTTCCACCACATCCCAAAGATGCTCTATTGGGTTGAGATCTGGTGACTGTGGGGGCCATTTTAGTACAGTGAACTCATTGTCATGTTCAAGAAACCAATTTGAAATTATTCGAGCTTTGTGACATGGTGCATTATCCTGCTGGAAGTAGCCATCAGAGGATGGATACATGTTCTCATTCTGTTTACGCCAAATTCGGACTCTACCATTTGAATCTCTCAACAGAAATCGAGACTCATCAGACCAGGCAACATTTTTCCAGTCTTCAACAGTCCAATTTTGGTGAGCTCGTGCAAATTGTAGCCTCTTTTTCCTATTTGTAGTGGAGATGAGTGGTACCCGGTGGGGTCTTCTGCTGTTGTAGCCCATCCGCCTCAAGGTTGTGCGTGTTGTGGCTTCACAAATGCTTTGCTGCATACCTCGGTTGTAACGAGTGGTTATTTCAGTCAACGTTGCTCTTCTATCAGCTTGAATCAGTCGGCCCATTCTCCTCTGACCTCTAGCATCCACAAGGCATTTTTGCCCACAGGACTGCCGCATACTGGATGTGGCGAAAATAACCTCGCCACTGGGTTTTGGAGGGGCCTGGTTGCCAGCCTCTTGCCCCAGGATTATGGGCCCTCTCATCAGCCCATGCAAAACTTAAACCCCACGGTGATTTGACTGTGTTTGTGGCATCTGAGCGCTCAGATCCAAGCCATATGGGGACATGTGGGGTTTTGAGGTGTGTGACAGAACCATCTTTATCTGTCTGTGGAATTGTATTGTATGTTATGTGAGGGTACCCAGATAGCTAATTGTATTGTATTTGTGTATTCTGAGTGCTATTCACCTAATGATATGCACTCAGACTTGAGCTATCTGGGAATATGTTAAATGTCTGTGTTTGCTGTGAGGGTGTGGCATTGTGTGTTTGGGTGGTGATTCCTGTCCTGTTGTTCCCACATGTGTATTGGTGATTTCCCTTTGTCCTGAGAGATAATTGAATTGCTCCTCGGGTGTCTCCAGGGCATAGAGGAGGAAACCATGATGCATTGTGGGGATGTGTTGTGTCTGTGTATCCTGAGGGCTACATATCTGTCCTGTGTCACAGTCTTCTATCTGGTCCCCTAGGGGTGTGTCCACCAGATGGGGACCTGCATAAATACGGGCGGGTAGCCCTCAATAAAGAGTTCCTCTTTTACATTTAACATAGAGCCTCGTCTCATGTGTGTGGGGATTGCTATACTTGTATACTCCCCAGGCTATTACTCCTAGCTCTTGTAAGAGCTGTTCCTGTTCCTGGTTCCTGTGGTGGTATCGGTGTCGAGCGGAGTGCTTGGAGTCCTCGGGAGGCACTGGGAGCCTTTATCAACGGAGGTACCCGGTCGGGGTGCCAGGAGATCCGTTACACTGGATGTTTTTCCCTTTTCACACCATTCTTTGTAAACCCTAGAAATGATTGTGCGTGAAAATCCCAGTAACTGAGCAGATTGTGAAATACTCAGACCGGCCCGTCTGGCACCAACATTCAACACTGACATTCAGTTTGGAGTTCAGGAGATTGTCTTGACCAGGACCACACCCCTAAATGCATTGAAGCAACTGCCATGTGATTGGTTGACTAGATAATTGCATTAATGAGAAATAGAACTGGTGTTCCTAATAATTATTTAGGTGAGTGTATATTGCGGTGGCTGATGGGGATTTTGCTGTCAGCCAAGCCGCAAGTGTGGAGCTGCACCCGCCCGCCCGCCCATTTTAACGATATTGTCACGACTGCTTCATTAGAAGGAGGGGTAAAGTCGCTCACTGAAATGGTGAGCGGACGAATTTTATTCTGGTAGTTAGGCCGAGCTTATGGCTGGTCTAATCTGTGGTATTAAGCTAGATGGTCCGAGCTTATGGCTGGGCCATTATGTGGTTATTAACCACCTCAGATCCCCTAGCTTAAACACCCTTAATGACCAGACCACTTTTTACAATTCTGCACTACACTACTTTCACGGTTTATTGCACAGTCATACAACTTACCACCCAAATAAATTTTACCTCCTTTCCTTCTCACTAATAGAGCTTTCATTTGGTGGTACTTCATTGCTGCTGACATTTTTACTTTTTTTTTATCAATCAAAATTTACCGAAATTTTTCACTTTCAGTTGTAAAATTTTTCAAAAAAAACTATTCTTCTATATAAATTTTTCTCTAAATTCATTGTTCTACATGTCTTTGATAAAAAAAAAATGCAATAAGTGTATATTTATTGGTTTGGGTAAAAGTTATAGCGTTTACAAACTATGGTACAAAAATGTGAATTTCCGCATTTTGAAGCAGCTCTGACTTTCTGAGCACCTGTCATGTTTCCTGAGGTTCTACAATGCCCAGACAGTAGAAAACCCCCACAAATGACCCCATTTCGGAAAGAAGACACCCTAAGGTATTTGCTGATGGGCATAGTGAGTTCATAGAACTTTTTATTTTTTGTCACAAGTTAGTGGAAAATGATGATTTTTATTTTTGGATTTTTTTTTTCTTACAAAATCTCATATTCCACTAACTTGTGACAAAAAATAAAAACTTCCATGAACTCACTATGCCATCACGAAATACCTTGGTGTGTCTTCTTTCCAAAATGGGGTCACTTGTGGGGTAGTTATACTGCCCTGGCATTTTAGGGGCCCTAATGCGTGAGAAGTAGTTTGAAATTCAAATGTGTAAAAAATGTCCTGTGAAATCCTAAAGCTGCTCTTCAGAATGTGGGCCCATTTGCCCACCTAGGCTGCAAAAAAGTGTCACACATGTGGTATTGCCGTACTCAGGAGAAGTAGGGCAATGTGTTTTGGGGTGTCTTTTTACATATACCCATGCTGGGTGAGAGAAATATCTCTGTAAAAGTCAACTTTTCCCATTTTTTTTATACAAAGTTGTCATTTTAGAGAGATATTTCTCTCACCCAGCATGGGTATATGTAAAAAGACACCCCAAAATGCATTGCCCTACTTCTCCTGAGTACGTTGATACCACATGTGTGACACTTTTTTGCAGCCTAGGTGCGCAAAGGGGCCCAAATTCCTTTTAGGAGGGCATTTTTAGACATTTGGATTCCAGACTTCTTCTCATGTTTTAGGGCCCCTAAAATGCCAGGGCAGTATAAATACCCCACATGTGACCCCATTTTGGAAAGAAGACACCCAAGGTATTCCGTGAGGGGCATGGTGAATTCATAGAAGTTTTTTTTTTTGGCACAAGTTAGCGGAAATTTTTTTATTTTATTTTTTTTCACAAAGTCTCCCTTTCCGCTAACTTGTGACAAAAAGTTCAATCTTTCATGGACTCAATATGCCTCTCAGCGAATACCTTGGGGTGTCTTCTTTCCGAAATGGGGTCATTTGTGGGGTGTGTTTACTGTTCTGGCATTTTGGGCGGGGCTAAATTGTGAGCATCCCTGTAAAGCCTAAAGGTACTCGTTGGACTTTCGGCCCCTTTACGCACCTAGGCTGCAAAAAAGTGTCACACATGTGGTATCCCTGTACTCAGGAGAAGTAGGGCAATGTGTTTTGGGGTGTATTTTTACATATACCCATGCTGGGTGAGAGAAATATCTCTGTAAATGAACTTTTTAATATTTTTTATACAAAGTTGTCAATTTACAGAGATATTTCTCTCACCCAGCATGGGTATATGTAAAAATACACCCCCAAAACACATTTCCCTACTTCTCCTGAGTATGGCGATACCACATGTGTGACACTTTTTTGCAGCCTAGGTGCGCAAAGGGGCCCAAATTCCAATGAGAATCTTTACGATTTCACAGGGCATTTTTTACGCATTTGGATTCCAAACTACTTCTCACGCTTTAGGTCCCCTAAAGTGCCAGGGCAGTATAAATACTCCACAAGTGACCCCATTTTGGAAAGAAGACACCCCAAGGTATTCCGTGAGGGGCATGGCGAGTTCCTAGAATATTTTTTTTTTGGCACAAGTTAGCGGAAAATGATTATTTTTTTTTCTCTTACAAAGTCTCATATTCCACTAACTTGTGACAAAAAATAAAATTTTACATGAACTCGCCATGCCCCTCACGAAATACCTTGGGGTGTCTTCTTTCCGAAATGCGGTCACTTGTGGGGTATTTATACTGCCCTGGCATTTTAGGGGCCCTAAAGCGTGAGAAGAAGTCTGGAATATAAATGTCTAAAAAATTTTACGCATTTGGATTCCATGAGGGGTATGGTGAGTTCATGTGAGATTTTATTTTTTGTCACAAGTTAGTGGAATATGAGACTTTGTAAGAAAAAAAAATCAATTTCCGCTAACTTGTGACAAAAAAAAATCTTCTATGAACTCGCCATGCCCCTCAAAAGTGATCTTTTTATAGCGCCGCAGCGATTTTACAGTGTTTTTGCAGTGATCAGAAAAAATAAAATTCTGTCACTGCGGTGGGGCGGACTGAACGCAATTGTGCGCACAAGATCAGGCCTGATCGGGCGAACACTGCGTTTTTTGTAGAGCCTATAGAACATGTCCTATTCTTGTCCGCGGACATGAAAAGGCATTTTCTATATAGTTCTGGCAATGTGCGGATCTGCAAAATGCAGAAAGCACATTGCTGGTGTCCGTGTTTTGCGGATCCGCGGTGTCCGTGTTTTGCGGATCCGCAAAACACATACGGACGTCTGAATGGAGCCTTACAGGGGGGTGATCAATGACAGGGGGATGATCAGGGAGTCTATATGGGGTGATCACCCCCCTGTAAGGCTCCATTCAGACGTCAGTATGTGTTTTGCGGATCCGCAAAACACGGACACCGCGGATCCGCAAAACACGGACACCAGCAATGTGCTTTCTGCATTTTGCAGATCCGCACATTGCCAGAACTATATAGAAAATGCCTTTTCATGTCCGCGGACAAGAATAGGACATGTTCTATAGGCTCTACAAAAAACGCAGTGTTCGCCCGATCAGGCCTGATCTTGTGCGCACAATTGCGTTCAGTCCGCCCCACCGCAGCGGATCCGCAAAACACATACTGACGTCTGAATGGAGCCTTACAGGGGGGTGATCAATGACAGGGGGGTGATCAGGGAGTCTAATATTCTGTGATCACCCCCCTGTCATTGATCACCCCCCTGTAAGACTCCGTTCAGACATCCGTATGTGTTTTGTGGATCCGCGGATCCATTGATCCGTGAATCCGTGGGTCCGCAGATCCGCAAAACACATACTGACGTCTGAATGGAGCCTTACAGGGGGTGATCAATGATAGGGGGGATCAGGGAGTCTATCTGGGGTGATCAGGGGTTAATAAGTGGTTAATAAGTGACAGGGGGGGTGTAGTGTAGTGGTGATTGGTGCTACTTACAGAGCTGCCTGTGTCTTCTGGTGGTCGATTCAAGCAAAAGGGACCACCAGAGGACCAGGTAGCAGGTATATTAGACGCTGTTATCAAAACAGCATCTAATATACCTTTAAGGGGTTAAAAAAAATCGCATCTACAGCCTGCCAGCGAACGATCGCCACTGGCAGGGTGCAGATCCACTCGTTTACCTTCAGTTCCTGTGAACGCGCGCTCCTGTGTGCGCGCGTTCACAGGAAATCTCGCGAGATGACGCGCCGGCGCGTCCAGGAGGAATGAATCGACCGCCTCCGGAACGCAGTCCTGCGTTAGGCGGTCCGGAGGCGGTTAAACACTTTCAGCACATATAACTGCAGAAGTGAAATGCGTATTTATTTTTATTTCTGTACTGAAATAGTCCACTAAACGCTTTCACTACAAATAACTGCAACAGCGAATTGCTTATATTTTTTTCTTTTTGTACTAAAATAGGCCACTAAATGCTTTCACCACAAATAACTGCATCAGCAAAGTGCGTATATATTTTTATTTTTGTACTAAAGTATACAGATGGCCACAAATAACTGCAAAAGTGAAATGAGTATATATTTTTTTCTGTACTGAAATAGACCACTAAACTCTTTCAACAGATATAACTGCAGAAGTGAACTGAGAATATATTTTTATTTTTGTACTGAAATAGGCCACTAAACGCTTTCACTACAAATAACTGCAACAGAAAAGTGCGTATATATTTTTCTTTTCGTACTGAAATAGACCACTAAACGCTTTCACCACAAATAACTGCAACAGTGAACTGCGTATATATTTTACTTTATGTTCTAAAATAGGCCACTAAACACTTTCAACACATATAACTGCAGAAGTGAACTGAGAATATATTTTTATTTTTGTACTGAAATAGGCCACTAAACGCTTTTACCACAAATAACTGCGAAAGTGAACTGAGAATATATTTTTCTTTTTGTACTGAAATAGGCCACTAAACGCTTTTACCACAAATAACAGCAACAGTGAAGTGCGTATATAGTTTTCTTTTTTTCTGAAATAGGCCACTAAACGCTTTCACCACAAATAACTGCAGCAGTGAAATGCATATATATTTTATTTCTGTACTGAAATAGGTCACTAAACGCTTTCACCACAAATAACTGCAAAAGTAAAGTGCGTATATATTTTTCTTTTTGTACTGAAATAGGCCACTAAATGCATTCACCACAAATAACAGCAACAGTGAAATGCGTATATATTTTTCTTTTTGTACTGAAATAGGCCACTAAACGCTTTCACCACAAATAACTGCAACAGTGAAATGTGTATATATTTTTATTTTTGTACTGAAATAGGCCACTAAACGTTTTCATTACAAATAACAGTGAAGTGCGCATATATTTTTTATTTTTTACTAAAATAGGCCACTAAACGCTTTCACAGCCAGACTGTAAGCCACCCCCATATCAGACCATGTGATGGAAGTTACCAGGTGCAAAGGAGTGTTTAAATGCCAGGTAAAGGCACATACACTACATGTAAAACAAAACAAAATCACAGAAATATCGTGGCAAATATGGGGGAACTGCTCAAACCCCGAACACTGTAGCGTGTTTTTCATTGGGGGAGCAGCCCCACCGCATGTGGACCGCAGCAAACGACTATCCCCAGCAAAAAATGCATACAATGGAGGATATCGGCGCGGTCCACATGCACCACAAAGGCATCCTACACAAACCGAAGCATTGTGCGGAGCAGTTCCCCCATATTTGCCACGATATTTCTGTGATTTTGTTTTGTTTTACATGTAGTGTATGTGCCTTTACCTGGCATTTAAACACTCCTTTGCACCTGGTAACCTCCATCACACGGTCTAATATGGGTGTGGCTTACAGTCTTGCTTTGTTCACTTTGCACTAGTCATCCTGCTAGGCGGTTGTGTGGAAGCTTGGCTGTGAGCTGGATTTCATCACCTTCAGATCTTGTTCACACCATAGTTAGCGTAGTGGTAGGACCCCTTGCCATGCTGAGTGACCGTGACGTGGTGCATGATGGGCTCCGATATTTTCCTGACTGGAATATATTGGCAAAAGTCTCAGCTTTTAATATCTGCATTTATGACTAGCCAGTATAGTCAGTGTCATATCCGTTTGGTGCATTTTTTTCTGTGATTTATATGATTATATTTTTATCCGCACAATGCTTCGGTTTGTGTAGGATGCCTTTGTGGTGCATGTGGACCGCGCCGACATCCTCCATTGTATGCATTTTTTGCTGGGGATAGTCGTTTGCTGCGGTCCACATGCGGTAGGACTGCTCCCCCAATGAAAAACACGCTACAGTGTTCGGGGTTTGAGCAGTTCCCCCATATTTGCCATGATATTTCTGTGATTTTGTTTCACTAAACGCTTTCACCACAAATAACTGCTACAGCGGCGCCTTATTCTTTGCATTGTGCAGAACTTTGACCTATGACACATCCATCAGGTGGGACAGAACAGCCAATTGAGACATTTCAGCACATGGACATACCCCCTACCTTATAAATAAACCTGATCTGGCCGCCATTTTACATTCAGTCTTTTGCCAGTGTAGGGAGAGGTTGCTGTGTGGAGCAGGGACAGACTGTTAGAGACACCAAACGCTAGCTAATAGGGCCACAAAAGTCATTTTAAGGACTGGTATAGGTGTGCTATCGATAGGTGTGACTTACTGAGGGGTGTAATATACTGTGGGGATCCGCTCTGGTAGGCAGTGGTAGCGAGTGCAGTATAGAGGCATCACAGACCGGTCTTAGTGTAAAACACAATGCTTTGTTTATTCACACGGTGCATATTTGTGAAAGATGGTGCAGTTCACAGGGAGGGTGGTCACACACAGCAAAATAATAGTTCAAACACAGCAAGTCCCTGCTGCAGGCTGCTTGAGGCCTGTTTCAGTCACATAAAGCAAAGTCTATTTAAAGCCAGGAGTAATGTCACCTTTTCTCCTTGGGGAAGTAAGTCCATGGGTCCGGCTCCTAGCCACAGGACATGGATCCCTCCTGGATTCAGCTGCGGGTCCCTGCACACTCCTTTACAGGCCTCAGCACGCAGCCCAGCTCACCTCCACTCCTCACTCTCACAGCCAGAGAACACAGAAGCTCCACACTGAGAACCACACCCTTGTTGCTGGTCAGGTTTTAACCCTTCCCTGCAAAACCTGGCCTGGACCGTGGGGAGACAGGCACCCGCCCGCATATCTGCCTGCTCCCAATAAGAGCCGGCCCGGACCCGTTGTTAACAGCGTAACTGCTGCAAAATGCACTTTTCCGGCTCTTACTCCAGCGGGGCCAGGACCCCCGCTGGCACGTACCTCCCGTTTACCACCACCCCAGGTACTCTCCTACAATACTTATAATATACTTTCTAACATAGAAAGTATATTATAGTGCATTAGTATTGTGCAGCAGTTGTATGCAGTTCTGCTGCGATACTGCAGCTATACAGAGGGACAAACGCTATTGGAATAACTAATTGCAACTGGTGTGCTATACCAGTTGCCCCTAAAAAAATCTAATTGAGGCAGAGGTGTGACATACCTATAATATAATTTCTATATAGTGCATTTGTATTGTGCAGCATTTGTGTGCGGTTCTTCTGAGATACTGCAGCTATACAGAGGGATAAACATCATTGGAACAACTAATTGCAACTGGTATGATATACCAGATGTCCCCAAAATAATCTGATTGAGGCAAGGGTTCGATATACCTAGTATATCATTTCTATAAAGTGCATTTGTATTGTGCAGCATTTGTATGCGGTTCTGCTGAGATACCGCAGCTAAACAAAGGGACAAACATCATTGAAACAACTAATTGCAACTGGTATGATATACCAGTTGCCCCCCAAAAAATCTGATTGAGGTAGGGGTGCGATATACCTAGTATATCATTTCTATATAGTGCATTTGTATAGTGCAGCTTTTGTGTGCGATTCTGCTGAGATACCGTAGCTATACAGATGGACAAACAACATTGGAACAACTAATTGCAACTGGTGTGATATACCAGTTGCCCCCCAAACAAATCTGATTGAGGCACAACTAATGTCACGATCAGTATGGGGAGAAACTCCACACTGAACACAGGAGGGAAGGGGAACAGTAACTGGGCCTGGAAACTAGGCAGGTCACCTCCTACACAACCCAAATCCGGGCCCTGACTATCTATCAATATGAATAGACCTTGAAGGTAGGAATATTCATATGCAGGAATATCTAGGCCTTATAGCCCTATAAGGCCCTGGAAAAGGTTAGGACCAGAGATAACCCATTTCTCCCCAGATGGACGAATGGAAGTCTCTGTCTCAGGCCCAGATACAAACAACAGGGTATATAACAAACACAAACAAACGCGACACTTGACTTCCGTAGAGACGGACGAGCAGGAACACCAGAGACAAACTCACACCAGCTCAGCCAAACCCAAATGGAGCTATCTACCGCATAGTCAGAAGGGTGGGGTCAGACTATAAAGGGTAGAAGTGATTACCACTGAGCAACAGCTGAGAGAAGGGAAGTGGTCTCATTAACCCTATCAACACAGAATCAAGAGAAATCAAGGAGGCTGTTAGATTCCTCCACGCTCAGCCAATCTCTTTGATTTCCTGACATCAGTCACCTGAGGGACCGTGACACTAATTGCAACTGGTGTGATATACCAGTTGCCCACAAAAAATCTGATTGAGCCAGAGGTGCGATATACCTAGGATATAATTTCTATATAGTGCAATTGTATTGTGCAGCATTTGTGTGTGGTTCTGCTGAGATACCACAGCTATACAGAGGGACAAATATCATTGGAAAAACTAATTGCAACTGGTGTGATATAACAGTTGGCCCCCAAAAAAATCTGATTGAGGCAGGGGTGCGATATACCTAGAATATAATTTCTATAAAGTGCATTTGTATTGTGCAGCATTTGTGTGCGGTTCTGCTGAGATACCGCAGCTATACAGAGGGTCAAAAGCCATTGGAACAACTAATTGCAACTGGTGTGATATACCAGTTGCCCCCCCCCCCTTCCCAAAAAAAACTAATTAAGGGGTTCTACAGGGTGGGCCATTTATATGGATACACCTTAATAAAATGGGAATGGTTGGTGATATTAACTTCCTGTTTGTGGCACATTAGTATATGTGAGGGGGGAAACTTTCAA
This sequence comes from Bufo bufo, assembly GCF_905171765.1. Classification (NCBI taxonomy): domain Eukaryota; kingdom Metazoa; phylum Chordata; class Amphibia; order Anura; family Bufonidae; genus Bufo; species Bufo bufo. The sequence continues at coordinate 795,449,004 of NC_053389.1, read as the reverse complement.
GATGGGTGGTGACCATGGCGGCCATTTTGAAGTCGGCCATTTTGAATCCAACTTTTGTTTTTTCAATAGGAAGAGGGTCATTTGACACATCAAACTTATTGGGAATTTCACAAGAAAAACAATGGTGTGCTTGGTTTTAACGTAACTTTATTCTTTCATGAGTTATTTTACAAGTTTCTGACCACTTACAAAATGTGTTCAATGTGCTGCCCATTGTGTTGGATTGTCAATGCAACCCTCTTCTCCCCACTCTTCACACACTGATAGCAACACCGCAGTAGAAATGCTAGCACAGGCTTCCAGTATCCGTAGTTTCAGGTGCTGCACATCTCGTATCATCTGAAGGCAATCGTCTATGCTGTGAAGATACGAGATGTGCAGCACCTGAAACTACGGATACTGGAAGCCTGTGCTAGCATTTCTCCTGCAGTGTTGCTATCAGTGTGTGAAGAGTGGGAGAAAAGGGTTGCATTGAAAATCCAACACAATGGGCAGCACATTGAACACATTTTATAAGTGGTCAGAAACTTGTAAATAACTCATGAAAGAATAAAGTTACGTTAAAACCAAGCACACCATTGTTTTCTTGTGAAATTCCCAATAAGTTTGATGTGTCACATGACCCTCTTCCTATTGAAAAAACAAAGTTGGATTCAAAATGGCCGACTTCAAAATGGCCACCATGGTCACCACCCATCTTGAAATGTTTCCCCCCTCACATATACTAATGTGCCACAAACAGGAAGTTAATATCACCAACCATTCCCATTTTATTAAGGTGTATCCATATAAATGGCCCACCCTGTATATAGCTGCTTCCACAAATACTGCTCTGCTTTAGGGACTTTGTCACAGGTCATTTTGAAAATGACAGGCAGAGAAAGAGGCAGGCCATTCCGCAGGGGTGGTAGGGGTCGGGCAGGTGCATCAGGCCGGAGCCTAAGTGGGAAGTTGGAGAAGGTGCGTGCGATTTCGTCAAAGGACGCACCAGAGTTGGTTGAGTGGCTCACTCAGCCTTCCGCTTCTGCATCCTCCTCATCCTATGTATCTGCACCCTCTTCACTCTCTGCTGTGTGCACCCCCAAAGACACCACCACCACCATAGCCCCTCCACTCGAGTCAGAGGAATTATTTTCCCATCAATTCTCAGACATTATCGATGCGCAGCCATTCTTGGCATCAGATGAGGAAGAGGAGGTAGCAACGGCCACCACCCAGCGGTCTGACAACAGTACCAGTTCAGCCAAGGAGGGTGGTCCCCCCTGTTGCTGCCTACTCCAAAATCTCTAATGTCAGTGGTGATAAAGGTGACAATGATGACGTGTCGATGGACGTCACGTGGATGCCCACAACACAGGAAGAGGATGGGAGTTCAGAGGGAGAGCAGCAGACAGGGAGGAGAAGGAGGAGAAGCAGGCAGAATTCGCAGTGCAAAGAAGGCAAAAAGTAGACTGCAAATGTATCTGGAGCGAGCCATCCACCATGCACGGTCACATCTTGCACTCCCAGGACACCGGCACATGGCTCCGCAGTGTGGGCTTTTTTTTAACTTGTCAGCTGCTGATAATAGTGTTGCCATCTGCAGCCTGTGCTGTCAATGCATAAGTCGCGGTAAGCCCAACACTCACCTAGGAACGACTGCCCTAAGAAGGCACCGGCCCCTCCCCATTACCGAGCCCAGTGGAAGCCACGCCGTTAGAACCCACAAAGCCACACTCCTGGTGCTCCACGTCCTGCCTCTTCTCCTTCTCCTCTCTCCTCCCATTTGTCCTTCACTCCACCTTCCACCATGCCGTCGTCACGTTCATCTGGCACAAGGCATGCTTCCGTGGCCCAAATATTCAAGCATAAAATAATTATGACGACGGATAATCCTCTTGCCCAATGGCTGACCGCTGGCTTGTCGGAACTGCTAGCCTGCCAACTACTGCCATATAAACTGGTGGACTCGGAGGCCTTTAGAAAATTTGTGGCCATTGGCACACCGCAATGAAGGTCACCGGAAGGAAATATTTCTCCAGAAGGGCATCCCTGAACTATATGGCCACATTCAGCGGCAAGTGAATGTATCTCTGGCACAGAGTGTCAGTGCCAAGATACATCTGACCACAGACACGTGGTCTAGCAAACACGGGCAGGGAAGGTACTTAACTTTTACTGTCCACTGGGTGAACCTTCTGATGGCCGTCAAGCATGTAACCCGTGGCACCCGTGTGGATTTGGTGTTACCGCCACGGATTGCATGCAGGCCTGCCTCTTCTTCTCCTCCTCCTACCCCAATCTCCGTCTCCTCCTAGGCTGACTCCTTCTTTTCCACTGCTACCGCCTCTTCCGCTGCACTACCCAAGCTCCCCAGAACCTATTCGACATGCCAGGTGAGACTTTGCCATGCTGTGCCGCGGCTGTTGTGCCTGGAAGCCAAGAGCCACACTGGTCCTGCACTGCTTTCAGCTCTACGGTCACAGGTCGATCAGTGGCTAACCCTACTCAAATTGACAGTTGGTAAAGCGGTGTGCGACAATGGTACCAATCTGCTGAGCGCGCTGAAACAGGGCAAAATGACACATGTGCCGTGCATGGCACACGTCCTGAACTTAGTCGGGTAGCGATTCGTTGCCAAATACCCCGGGGTCCAGGACGTCTTGCGGCAGGTCAGGAAAATCTCTGGCCATTTTAGAAGATCTTACACAGCCATGGCTCGCCTTGCTGACGTTCAGCGGTGACACCACTTGTCTGTCAGACTTCTGATTTGTGACTGCCCGACGCACTGGAACACCACCTTGTATATGCTTGATAGGCTTCTCCAGCAGAAACGTGCCATTAACGACTACCTGTACGAACTCTGCGGCAGGACAGGTTCTGGGGAGCTTGTTTTTTTTTCACTGCACCTGTGGCTGCTCATGCGCGACGCATGCAGACTTCTGTGGCTATTTGATGAGATCACCAAACTGGTCAGTCGCAGCCAGGGAACCATCAGTGACATCGTACCTTACGCCTTCTTTCTGGAGCGTGCATTGCGTCGTGTCATTGATCAAGCCGTCGAGGAGCAGGAGCTGGAAGATGAGGAAGTCGCAATGCTGAATGAATTCCCAGGGGGGCTACGCCATCTGAGACAAGTCAGCAGGAGTCTGAAGAGGAGTCAGAGGAGGATGGTGCCTAGGGGGAGGAGGAGGAGCAAGAAGAGCAGGCTTTTCTGGGATTCCTGGTGTTCTCCATGGATGGGGAGAGTAGACCGAGGACAACATTCTCCTGGGTGACGAGCAGGAGCCAGGCCGCTCCACCGCTTCTAATTTAGTGCAAATGGGTGCCTTCATGCTCCAGTGTTTGAAGAGGGACCCCCGTATAAAATGCTTAAAGGGAAAGAACCAGTACTGGGTGGCAACGTACTTAGACTCCCGGTACAAACACAAAATGGCAGACATGTTACCAGAATCACAGAGGGCTGGCAGAATGCAGCATTTCCAGGCCTTGCTGCGAGAGATTCTGCATTCTGCTGTTGCGGGCGCTGGCAGAGGAATTTCCACCCAAAGAGAAACAGTTGCGAGTACCAAACCTACAGCGCATGCAAGAAGAGGGCAGTTTTAGAATGTGTTGGCTACTTTGGATATGAGATCATTCTTGCAGCCAACCCATCGACAGCCGCCCTCCAGATCCAGTCTCAGGGAACGCCTAGATCGTCAGATGTCCGACTACATCTGGTTAACGGCCGATGTGGACGCTATAAGAAACGAGGCACCCCTGGACTACTGGGTGTGCAGGCTTGACCTGTGGCCAGAGCTGGCACAATTTGCCATGGAACTCTTGGCTTGCCCCTCGTCGAGTGTCCTGACCGAAAGGACGTTCAGCGCAGCAGGGGGGATCGTGACCGATAAGCGCATTCGCCTAGCTCACAACAGTGTGGACTACCTCACATTTCTAAAAATGAATGAGGCAAGGATCTCGGAGGAATTCAACACCTGTGACGACCACGTTTAATTGAATTTCCTCATGACAGCCCACAAATATCCTCCACCACCCAGAACAAATAATGGTCCCTGTCTTAGGTAAATACAGGGTGGGCCATTTATATGGATACACCTTAATAAAATGGGAATGGTTGGTGATATTAACTTCCTGTTTGTGGCACATTAGTATATGTGAGGGGGGAAACTTTTCAAGATGGGTGGTGACCATGGCGGCCATTTTGAATCCAACTTTTGTTTTTTCAATAGGAAGAGGGTAACTTTATTCTTTCATGAGTTATTTACAAGTTTCTGACCACTTATAAAATGTGTTCAATGTGCTGCCCATTGTGTTGGATTGTCAATGCAACCCTCTTCTCCCACTCTTCACACACTGATAGCAACACCGCAGGAGAAATGCTAGCACAGGCTTCCAGTATCCGTAGTTTCAGGTGCTGCACATCTCGTATCTTCACAGCATGGACAATTGCCTTCAGATGACCCCAAAGATAAAAGTCTAAGGGGGTCAGATCGGGAGACCTTGGGGGCCATTCAACTGGCCCACGACGACCAATCCACTTTCCATGAAACTGTTCATCTAGGAATGCTTGGACCTGACACCAATAATGTGGTGGTGCACCATCTTTCTGGAAAAACTCAGGGAACGTGCCAGCTTCAGTGCATAAAGAGGGAAACACATCATCATGTAGCAATTTCGCATATCCAGTGGCCTTGAGGTTTCCATTGATGAAGAATGGCCCCACTATCTTTGTACCCCATATACCACACCATACCATAAATTTTTTTGTTCCAACAGTCTTAGAGGGATCTATCCAATGTGGGTTAGTGTCAGACCAATAGCGGTGGTTTTGTTTGTTAACTTCTCCATTCACATAAAAGTTTGCCTCATCACTGAACAAAATCTTCTGCGTAAACTGAGGGTCCTGTTCCAATTTTTGTTTTGTCCATTCTGCAAATTCAGTGCGCCGATCTGGGTCATCCTCGTTGAGATGCTGCAGTAGCTGGAGTTTGTAAGGGTGCCATTTGTGAGTAGTTAATATCCGCCGAAGGGATGTTCGACTAATGCCACTCTCCAGTGACATGCGGCGAGTGCTACGCTGTGGGCTCTTGCTGAATGAAGCTAGGACAGCCACTGATGTTTCTTCATTAGAGACAGATTTCATGCGTCCACATTTTGGCAAATCCAACACTGAACCAGTTTCACGAAACTTAGCAAGCAGTTTGCTAACTGTAGCATGGGAGATGGGTGGTCTCGTAGGGTGTCTTGCATTGAAATCTGCTGCAATGACCCGGTTACTGCGTTCACCAGACATCAACACAATTTCTATCCGCTCCTCAAGTGTTAACCTCGGCGACATGTCAATGGCTGTAAACAAAGAGAAACTTGTAAATAACTCTTGAAAGAATAAAGTTACTTTAAAACCAAGCACACCATTGTTTTTCGTGTGAAATTCCCAATAATTTTGATGTCTCACATGACCCTCTTCCTATTGAAAAAACAAAAGTTGGATTCAAAATGGCCAACTTCAAAATGGCCACCATGGTCACCACCCATCTTGAAAAGTTTTCCCCCTCACATATACTAATGTGCCACAAACAGGAAGTTAATATCACCAACCATTCCCATTTTATTAAGGTGTATCCATATAAATGGCCCACCCTGTACAGTGGCACAAAATGCCTTTTCTGTCCGGTGAATGCCTAATGTTTGGGACCTCGGAGGAATTCAACACCTGTGACAACCACGTGTTATCAAATTTCAACTATTATCATTTGGGGGGTTTTCAAAAGGGGGGATTTCATTAGCCATGTGTTTAATCCAATTTTATATTTTTTGTTCTTTTAAACATATATATTTGACATCTTTTTGAACTGGCCTGCAGTAAAATTGACCGTCTAATATACGTCCAGCCACATAATTACTTGTTCTTTTCTGTCCGGTGAATGCCTCATGTTTGGGGCCTGTACTACACTAGCCTGCAGTAAAATTGATATTGAATGGCCGTCTAATATACCTCCAGCCACATAATCACTTGATCATTTATGTACGGTGAATGCATACGTTTTGGGGTCTGTAATCTAACTGGCAAACAGTAAAGTTGTTATACGGTGACCGCCTAATTTACCTCCAGCCACATTATCAATTGTGCTTTTCTGTACGGTGAATGAATAATTTTTATGGGCCTATATTCCACAGGCCTGCTGTAAAATTGATATCCATTGACCGTCTAATATACCTCCGGCCACATAATCACTTGATCATTTTTGTACGTTGAATGCATAATTTTTGGGGTCTGTAATCTAACTGGCCAACAGTAAAATTGTTATACAGTGACCGTCTAATTTACCTCCAGCCACATTATCAATTGTGCTTTTCTGTACGATGATTAAATAATTTTTGGGGCCTGTAGTCCACTGGCCTGCAGTAAAATTGATATCCATTGACCATCTAATATACCTTCGGCCACATAATCACTTGATCATTTATGTACGTTAAATGCATAATATTTGTGGTCTGTAATCTAACTGGCCAACAGTAAAATTGTTATACGGTGACCGCCTAATGTACCTCCAGCCACATTATCAATTGTTCTTTTCTGTCCGGTGAATGCCTTATGTTTGGGGCCTGTACTATACTGGCCTGCAGTAAAATTGATATTGAATGACCTTCTAATAAACCTCCAGCCACATAATTACTTGTTCTTTTCTGTCCGGTGAATGCCTAATGTTTGGGACCTCGGAGGAATTCAACACCTGTTGACGACGACCACATGTTATCAAATTTCAACTATTATCATTTGGGGTTTTTTCAAGAGGCGGATTTCGTTAGCCATGTTTTTAATCCAATTTTATATTTTTTGTCCTTTTAAACATATGTATTTGACGTCTAGTTGTACTGGACTGCAGTAAAATTGCTATCCAATGACCGTCTAATATACCTCCAGCCACATAATCACTTGATGTTTTCTGACAGGTGAATGCCTAATTTTTGGGGCCTGTACTCCCGTGGCCTAAAATTAAAAATTTCTAGGCTCCAGCAGGCCACATTTTTGACAGTTTCCCTTTAAGACGCATAAAAATGGCCCCTGATTAAAATACAGATTTTTTGTGGGAATGTTTGCCATTGATCCCCCTCTGGTATGTCACTGTCCATGTTGTGGGACGATTTGTGCACTTCTTGTAAGTATTATGTGGCTGCAATAATGACCTGAAGGTTTTTCAGGTTTGCCTGCCATTAAAGTAAAAGGGACCCGCGAACATTTGATCGCGTTCGCGAATCGTCCCGGACCATGTTTGTCCATCACTACTAAAATAGAGCACTAAACGATTTCACCACAAATAACTGCAGAAGTGAAATGCGTATATATTTTTCTTTCTGTACTAAAATAGGCCACTAAAGGCTTTTCAACATAACACTTGCACCCCAATAACAAGAACAAATTGCTGGAATGACAGAGCTGTATAATGGCTATTTGCATCCCCAAAAAATCTTTCCCTGCACTTCTAAATCACTTTTGTAGCACTGTCCCTAGCACCTTCTGACGTCTCTCCCTGCACAAAGATACTGTGAAATGAATCCTCCCTACCCTTTCCCTGCACTTATAAATCGTTGTTCAGTTTGTTTGTTTTTTCACAATGAGGTTTTCCAATTGCTGTCCCTAGCACCTTCTCACTTCTGTCCCTGCACTCAGAACACTGGAAAATGTCTGAATCTAAGATGGCCGCCGTATTTATAGGACTGTCTGTTAATTGGCTGCATGCATGTCAGTCTGGTGATCCCACCTTCCCGGACTTCCTTTCTCCATGTCCTGACATGTTCAGCAGCCATTTTAGGAAAAATGTGATTCGTTACCACGTGAGGAAATTCGCATTCGTTGCGAATCAAATTTTTCCTGAAATTTGGATTGAATTACACTTCGTCAGCTTTGATTCGCTCATCTCTAGTAATGATAGTCAATGTTTTCGCACTGCAACATGCGGAGAATACGACACGACAGTCGCACAGAAATCCAACTTGGATGGATTTTTTGCAAGTGTCATGTTGCAGTCGCAGTGCGACACCATAGTTATCATTACAATGAATGTCGTACAACACATGTCGTCGTGTAGATGCTAATTTTAAAGAATGGCCATCCAACAGAATTTGTTAAAACTTGTGGGGCTTAAGGATGTACAGCGCTGGTGGACATGTACGGCGCTGGTGGACATGACTTAAAGACCAGCGGCAGGGGTCCAGCAGTCACTGATAGCCGGACTCCTGCTGTATGCGCCAGCATTAGTGGAAACACAGATGCCAGCGCATTGACCCTTGCACTGCCACGGTCAGCGCTGACAGCGGCACGTGGGGGATCATGCCGGGTGCGGGATGCCCATCGGGTGCCCATACTGCTGTGACTGGGACCCGATGGCAGGGAAGGCAGCCCATGGCAAATTAAAATTATCCCAGTGAAATCTGCCCTCCAAAAACCATATGGCGTTCCGTTCCTTCTGCGCCCTGCCATGTGCCTGTACAGCAGTTTACGACCACTTATGGTGTGTTTCTGTAAACTACAGAATCAGGGCAATAAATATTGTGTTTTGTTTGGCCGTTAACCCTTGCTTTGCTACTGGAAAAAAATTATTAAAATGGATAATTTGCCCAAAAAATGAAATTAAAATTTTTTATCTACATTTTCCTTTAATTATTGTGGAACACCTAAAGGGTTAACACAGTTTATAAAATCAGTTTTGAATACCTTGAGGGTGTAGTTTCCAAAATGGGGCCATTTATGGGTGGTTTCTATTATGTAAGCCCCACAAAGTTACTTCAGACATGAACTGGTCCTTAAAAAGTGGGTTTTGGAAATTTTCTTAAAAATTTCAAGATTTGCTTCTAAACTTCTAAGCCTTCTAACGTCCCAAAAAAAGAAAATGCAATTTACAAAATGATCGAAACATAAAGAAGACATATGGGAAATGTAAACTAATAACTATTTTAGGAGGTATCACTATCTGTTTTAAAATCTGTTTTGAAATGTTGAAAATTGCTAATTTTTCAAAATTTTTGGTAAATTTGGTATTTCTTTATAAATAAAAATTTAATGTTTTGACTCAAATTTACCACTGTCATGAAGTACAAAGATAAGAAAACAGTCTCCGAATGGCTTGGATAGGTGAAGGCGTTTTAAAGTTATCACCACATAAAGTAACACTTGTCAGATTTGCAAAAAATGGCCTGGTCCTTAAGGTAAAAAATGGCAGGGTCCTTAAGGGGTTAAATACTTTGCAGTCCTGGACATTCAGCCTTGAAGGAATGCCATAATATTTTGTTTAAGAATTTCCTTCTAATTGAAGCTATAAACCCCCATTCAAAGCACAAACACATGAGATGGATGGCCTCATTGTGTAACCTCTCCTGTGGATTCTGCTTAATCTTTATCTCAGGTTCACTGGCCAGTGAGTAAACATTGAGAAACTTTGGGAAACCTCAACCATTAACAAACCTTTTCAGACAAAAATCCTGAATACCCTTCAGCTGCAGCCCATTCCAGTAAACAACCACCTTGCCACTCTTGGGAAAAAGTTAGAGAAGTCCCTGTTCTGACCTTATCATGGGGGTTTTTACTATGGTGAAAGGTGGGAAGAGATTTCTTTTTTTCATCTGATATTGAACTTTTTTTCAACCGTATTAACTATGTAACTATGTAACATGGATGTCTCCAAAATAAAAACAAGCTTGGGGACAGTGATCAGCCATGTTACTGGCATTGTAGACAGGACTGGGTTATAGCATTGGCAAAAGGGGCAACTTACCTATGGATTCTTTAGTGGTTGTCCAGTTACAACTTCTGCATACATGGTTGCAGCCATGACATCACATCATCAACAAGTGAGAGATGCAGCCAATCACCGGTGATGCCAGTGATTGGCTGTAGCAATCAGATGATGCCAAATAATCACACATACATACATCTCCAGAATTGCCAAGAACTGCAGTGCAGCACAAAATACCTCCCAAGAAGCACCAAATGCTACAGTGTAGCACAATATACCTCCACAATGGCACTATTTTTCTTCTTCCACATTCCTACCACTCTTAGTGTGGTAGGAGCACAAGTGGTGGGAAGAAGCTACTCTGTGAACTCCTCTGCAGGCTGTAGCTAAGGCCTCTTTCACACTTGCGTTGTTGGGATCCGGCATGCACTTCCGTTGCCGGAGGTGCCTGCCGGATCCGGAAAAACGCAAGTGTACTGAAAGCATTTGAAGACGGAACCGTCTTCCAAATGCTTTCAGTGTTACTATGGCACCCAGGACGCTATTAAAGTCCTGGTTGCCATAGTAGTAGTGGGGAGCGGGGGAGCGGTATACTTACAGTCCGTGCGGCTCCCGGGGCGCTCCAGAATGACGTCAGAGCGCCCCATGTGCATGGATGACGTGATCACATGGATCACGTGATCCATGCGCTTGGGGCGCCCTGACGTCACTCTGGAGCGCCCGGGGAGCCGCACGGACGGTAAGTACACTGCTCCCCCGCTCCCCACTACACTTACCATGGCTGTCAGGACTTTAGCGTCCCGGCAGCCATGGTAACCACTCAGAAAAAGCTAAATGTCGGCTCCGGCAATGCGCCGAAACGACGTTTAGCTTAAGGCCGGATCCGGATCAATGCCTTCCAATGGGCATTAATTCCGGATCCGGCCTTGCGGCAAGTGTTCCGGATTTTTGGCCGGAGCAAAAAGCGCAGCATGCTGCGGTATTTTCTCCGGCCAACAAACGTTCCGTACCGGAACTGAAGACATCCTGATGCATCCTGAACGGATTACTCTCCATTCAGAATGCATTAGGATAATCCTGATCAGGATTCTTCCGGCATAGAGCCCCGACGACGGAACTCTATGCCGGAAGAAAAGAACGCAGGTGTGAAAGAGCCCTAAGTTCTGGTCTCCAGGCCTCAGCTGAAGAACAATTGGTGTTGGACCTGTGGTCATGTAACCATGATGACACTGCAGCTCCTTCACCCTTCCTGGCCTCAGAAACTGCACCAATAATACACAACTGGAATTATCAAAGCATTATCAGCTTTGTCATTATACAATTGTAAGGCTTGAAGAATGTTATGTAGAGAATGTTTCTTGATACTGTTTCTTTTATTTAGATCTGTTCCCTTTGCTGAGGCACATGGGTAGCATGTCACCGATGTACTAAGTATTGACAGCTTCAGATTCCATGACAGAGTAGCTAGACCAAGCTACACATCAGTTTTGGCACAGGCAGCAAGCCCTGGAGGACCTGATGCAGAGGATGGGAGTGGCAGTGGTCCTGATGATATGTTGTGTCACGGTGTACTCCCTCAGGCTATTGCTCCCTAGAGATCAGAGCAGTGGAAATGTAGTTTGAAGAATGAAGCCAGAAGTTTCTAGCACCAATTGAGAAGATATGGAGCAGGTTGGATGGCTGCATCTTAGCACTTGTGTGTATAGGTGTCCAATGTAAGGCTTCTGCACCCCGCTACTGTCTGCTATAGGCTAATTCCATGTCATCAGTGTATTTGTTTCAGGTCCAAACACTGTACATTTCCTATTTCTTGTAACTGTTATGTTTAAATGTAATATACCTGGTTCACTAGTAGGTGGCAGCAAACATGGCAGAGCTACACTTAGAGAGAATGGAACCCTTCCTTCCATTCTACACTCCCTCTCTAAAGAGAGGAGGGACTAGTTAGTTAGAGTTAGTTGCAGTTTACCCCCAGCCATGAGAGGGTGTGCTGCAGGTGCACGTCCCTGCTGGACATGCCTTGCCTAAGCCAGCTAGAGTGCCCTAGGCTCTGCTGGATGTGGAGGACACAGCTTGGAGCCTCAGAAGCCAAAAGGAAAAGTTCCCCGGATTAAGCTAGAGTAAGACTACAGAGAGAGAAGTTGCAGCCCAAAGCAGAAAGCAAAGATCCCATTTGAGCCTGTTAGTACAGCAGAGTCAGAAGAGCAGCAGATGTAGCAGAGACTAGTTTGCCTGCCACAGTTGATGCTAAAGCCTGCTGGAGCCAAGATAAAGTCTGTAAACTGTTGGAGAAATGTCTATCCAAAGTAAAGCTGTTATTGAACGTGACACAAGGTCTGAACTCAATTTATTACTTTTCTTTTGCAGCTAACAGTGCTGGCGTCACGAACACCAGGGATCCTGCCGCCACGGCACCTTAACAAAAACCCATTCCACTCAGGGCACCTCAAACACCATCTGGCGGGATACCCTAGACAAACAGAGAGTGCCCCAGAGGAACTGGTGCTGTCCTTCCCATCACTGCACGCCGGCCCAGGGAGGCTCCGCTAACCGTGAGTAAATAACTACCCCCATCAGTCCACCATGCCTCACGTGTTGCCCCTGCGGACCCGGTCGATGCATAAGCAATTGCTGGACCTCGTCTGAAAGAGTGATCAAGACTAGCCACAGGAGTGGGGGTTGCACGGGAGGAGGGGTTTGCGAAGAAGTAGCTTGGGGGGGTCATTCAAAGATTGCTGTGGGGCCCAGTCATTTTTATAGCCTTTATTTATCATTTTGAAAGATAAATATTCAAAAAAGTTCACAGAACCAGAATCACACATACTGATCATATATTGCAACAGCAGCTTGGTATAAAAAAAGCTCCACAAATGTCAGTAGTATTCTTTAGAGCTTGTAGGATCGCCGTTGCTTAGCCATATTAGCATCATAGACTTAAATATCATGCACCCACTCATACACACCAACCGCAGCACCGCAGGCCTCCCATCTCTATCTGAGCCACTGATGTCCTAGCAGCTAACCAGGGACCGCATATTTTATCAGATCTCTCTGGACTTCCTCTTGCAAGGAAAGCCAGTTTGTACATTGGCAAGGCCGCTTCAATAAGTTGCATCCAATGTTGGACCGAGGGGACTTTAGGGGGCTTCCAGTTCAGCAGAATAGACTTCCTAGCATAGAACATTAAAAGTCAATACAATATCCTAGAATATTTGGTTTGCAGCAGATCATTAACCAATCCTAGCAGGCAATTTTTTGGGGAGTAACCCGCCGGTAATCCTAGCTTCGGATTTAAGAACTCATGGACCGCTGACCAATACTCCACGATAACCGGGCAGTCCCAGATCATATGGATCAAAGTACCCCTCTCTCCATCACACCTAGTACATAAAGAGCTATCAAGTCTGCGCATTCGTTCTGATCTGACCGGGGTCAGGTAAATACGGTGAAGCCATTTGACCCGTATCAACTGATCCCTAGCACATATAATCCACACGTGTTCCGCCAGTTGTACATTAAGGGTACTTTCACACTAGCGTTATTCTTTTCCGGCATTGAGTTCCGTCCTAGGGGCTTAATACCGGAAAAGAACTGATCAGTTTTATCCTAATGCATTCTGAATGGAGAGAGTGATGACGTCATCGCGCGCGTCTGTGCCAGGACTCAGCAGCACAGTGCTGGGACTCTGCGAACAAGCGCAGGTAAGTATTTAGCTTTTAGGGTTTTTTCTTTTTTTTATGTGCCAACTTTGGGGGACATGAGGGGGCTGGGGTGCACACAGGACAGAGGACGTGTGGGGGGAAAATATGTTGGGATACTGTGTGGGGGCAAACTTTTATTTTATTTTATAATGTGCCAACTTTGGGGGACATGAGGGGGGTGCACACAGGAGGATGTGGAGGGGGAATATGGTGGGATACTGTGTGGCACAGTGGGGGGCAAATTATTATGGGAGGGATGGTAATGTGGGGGACACTACTGTGTGGGGGGCAGTGTGGGGGACACTACTGTGTGGGGGGCAGTGTGGCGGACACTACTGTGTGGGGGCAGCGTGGGGGACACTACTGTGTGGGGGGCAGTGTGGGGACACTACTGTATGGGGCAGTGTGGGGGACACTACAGTGTGGGGGACACTACTGTATGGGGGCAGTGTGGGGGACACTACTGTATGGGGGCAGTGTGGGGGACACTACTGTGTGGGTGCAGCATGGGGGACACTACTGTGTGGGGGGCAGCGTGGGGGACACTACTGTGTGGGGGCAGCATGGAGGACACTACTGTGTGGGGGCAGCGTGGGGGGACTACTGTGTGGGGGGCAGTGTGAGGGACACTACTGTGTGGGGGACACTACTGTGTGGGGGACACTACTGTATGGGTGCAGTGTGGGGGACACTACTGTGTGGGGGCAGTGTGGGGGACACTACTGTGTGGGGGACACTACAGTGTGGGGGACACTACTGTATGGGGGCAGTGTGGGGGACACTACAGTGTGGGGGACACTACTGTATGGGGGCAGTGTGGGGGACACTACTGTATGGGGGCAGTGTGGGGGACACTACTGTGTGGGTGCAGCATGGGGGACACTATTGTGTGGGGGCAGTGTGGGGGAAATTACTGTGTGGGGGCAGTGTGGGGGACACTACTGTGTAGGGGACACTACTGTGTGGGGGACACTACTGTATGGGTGCAGTGTGGGGGACACTACTGTATGGGGGCAGTGTGGGGGACACTACTGTGTGGGGGCAGCGAGGGGGACACTACTGTGTGGGGGGCAGCGTAGGGGACATTACTGTGTGGGGGGCAGTGTGGGGGACACTACTGTGTGGGGGCAGTGTGGGGGACATTACTGTGTGGGGGGCAGTATGGGGGACACTACTGTTTGGGGGGAAGTATGGGAGAAATTACTGTGTGGGGGCAGTGTGGGGGAAATTACTGTGTGGGGGGCAGCATGGAGGACACTACTGTGTGGGGGCAGCGTGGGGGGACTACTGTGTGGGGGGCAGTGTGAGGGACACTACTGTGTGGGGGACACTACTGTGTGGGGGACACTACTGTATGGGTGCAGTGTGGGGGACACTACTGTGTGGGGGCAGTGTGGGGGACACTACTGTGTGGGGGGCAGCGTAGGGGACACTACTGTATGGGGGCAGTGTGGGGGACACTACAGTGTGGGGGACACTACTGTATGGGGGCAGTGTGGGGGACACTACTGTATGGGGGCAGTATGGGGGACACTACTGTGTGGGTGCAGCATGGGGGACACTACTGTGTGGGGGAAGTGTGGGGGAAATTACTGTGTGGGGGCAGTGTGGGGGACACTACTGTGTAGGGGACACTACTGTGTGGGGGACACTACTGTATGGGTGCAGTGTGGGGGACACTACTGTATGGGGGCAGTGTGGGGGACACTACTGTGTGGGGGCAGCGAGGGGGACACTACTGTGTGGGGGGCAGCGTAGGGGACATTAGTGTGTGGGGGGCAGTGTGGGGGACACTACTGTGTGGGGGCAGTGTGGGGGACATTACTGTGTGGGGGGCAGTATGGGGGACACTACTGTTTGGGGGGAAGTATGGGGGAAATTACTGTGTGGGGGCAGTGTGGGGGAAATTACTGTGTGGGGGGCAGCATGGGGGCCTTTCTATTGGGGAGGCACTGTAGGGGCCATTCTATTATTTCTGGGGACACTATACAGGGATTATTGCCTGGAGCACAATATAGGGTGTTATTATTACTGGGGACACTCTAGGGGACATTATAGCTGCTGTAGACACTATAAAAACATTTGGGGTCATTTATCAAACTGGTGTAAAGTAGAACTGGCTTAGTTGCCCATAGCAGCCAATCAGATTCCACCTTTCATATTTGACAGTTCTTTTGGAAATCCAGTTCTACTTTACACCAGTTTGATAAAGGACCCCAATTATGTCTATTAGGGTCACTATTTTTTCAGCAGTATAGTACCTGGGGAATTGGAGGGCTCAACGGGCACAGGTATTGGGGGTGGCAGCAGGATGACACTGTGGGGACACCAGGATGGGGAGGTTGATGGAAAAATTGAGAAATCTAATGTGTCTGTGTTACAAACTCTGTAGAGACAGGATGCGGCTGAAAGAATTTCTCATGGCGGTCTAACGGAGGAGAAGAGGAAAGAGAAGGTCTACATGACAGGAGATGTACCTGGATGTAAGTGGTCAAGAATTTGTGGGGGGGGGGGTGCCAGAGAAATGACCCGCCCCTGGTGCCAAACACCCTGGGCACGCCACTGCAAATGCCATCAGTTTGCATGCGTTTTGACTGCCGGAATCCTCTGCCGCAAGTATGAAAGTACCCTAACTCCTTCTCATGTCTATGCTCTAATCTCGGAATATTAACCTTCCATCTTGCCAGAGCACTGGACAGCGGTGAGGCTAGTTAAGACAAAAGAGCTAAATAAAAGGAAGATACTGGTTTGCACATAACTGTTTGTCTAGCAATTTTTTCAATCCCTCCATGCTCTAGCCTCATCTTACCTCTTCCAAACTGTTCTGCGTATGAGTGTCTTAGTTGAAAATATCTAAAAAGACTAGTTCGGGGTATCTGGAATTCTTCCTTTAAATCCAGGAAGGTTCTAAAAAATTTGTCTGAATACAATTGAGCAACATACACTGCTCAAAAAAATAAAGGGAACACTTTAACAACACAATGTAACTCCAAGTCAATCACACTTCTGTGAAATCAAACTGTCCACTTAGGAAGCAACACTGAGTGACAATCAATTTCACATGCTGTTGTGCAAATGGGATAGACAACAGGTGGAAATTATAGGCAATTAGCAAGACACCCCCAATAAAGGAGTGGTTCTGCAGGTGGTGACCACAGACCAATTCTCAGTTCCTATGCTTCCTGGCTGATGTTTTGGTCACTTTTGAATGCTGGCGGTGCTTTAACTCTAGTGGTAGCATGAGACGGAGTCTACAACCCACTCAAGTGGCTCAGGTAGTGCAGCTTATCCAGGATGGCACATCAATGCGAGCTGTGGCAAGAAGGTTTGCTGTGTCTGTCAGTGTAGTGTCCAGAGCATGGAGGCGCTACCAGGAGACAGGCCAGTACATCAGGAGACGTGGAGGAGGCCGTAGGAGGGCAACAACGCAGCAGCAGGACCGCTACCTCCGCCTTTGTGCAAGGAGGAACAGGAGGAGCACTGCCAGAGCCCTGCAAAATGACCTCCAGCAGGCCACAAATGTGCATGTGTCTGCTCAAACGGTCAGAAACAGACTCCATGTGGGTGATATGAGGGCCCAACGTCCACAGGTGGGGGCTGTGCTTACAGCCCAACACCGTGCAGGACGTTTGGCATTTGCCAGAGAACACCAAGATTGACAAATTCGCCACTGGCGCCCTGTGCTCTTCACAGATGAAAGCAGGTTCACACTGAGCACATGTGACAGACGTGACAGAGTCTTGAGACGCCGTGGAGAACGTTCTGCTGCCTGCAACATCCTCCAGCATGACCGGTTTGGCATTGGGTCAGTAATGGTGTGGGGTGGCATTTCTTTGGAGGGCCGCACAGCCCTCCATGTGCTCGCCAGAGGTAGCCTGACTGCCATTAGGTACCGAGATGAGATCCTCAGACCCCTTGTGAGACTATATGCTGGTGCGGTTGGCCCTGGGTTCCTCCTAATGCAAGACAATGCTAGACCTCATGTGGCTGGAGTGTGTCAGCAGTTCCTGCAAGATGAAGGCATTGATGCTATGGACTGGCCCGCCCGTTCCCCAGACCTGAATCCAATTGAGCACATCTGGGACATCATGTCTCGCTCTATCCACCAACGTCACGTTGCACCACAGACTGTCCAGGAGTTGGCAGATGCTTTAGTCCAGGTCTGGGAGGAGATCCCTCAGGAGACCGTCCGCCACCTCATCAGGAGCATGCACAGGCGTTGTAGGGAGGTCATACAGGCACGTGGAGGCCACACACACTACTGAGCCTCATTTTGACTTGTTTTAAGGACATTACATCAAAGTTGGATCAGCCTGTAGTGTGTTTTTCCACTTTAATTTTGAGTGTGACTCCAAATCCAGACCTCCATGGGTTGAAAAATTTGATTTCCATTTTTTTATTTTTGTGTGATTTTGTTGTCAGCACATTCAACTATGTAAAGAACAAAGTATTTCAGAAGAATATTTAGTTAATTCAGATCTAGGATGTGTTCTTTTTGTGTTCCCTTTATTTTTTTGAGCAGTGTACTTAATACCATGCTGGCAATTTGTATAGTTCAGGTTGTGCTCGGATCGGCTCAGGATGAGAGGGTCCCCTACCTAAGCCTATACTCCCCCTCCTACCTAGAAGCAGCAGAGTTATGCAGGAACTGCTTATCGAAGGGTAGCCTAAAGGAGGCCACACCAATGATGAGTCCTGAGAAGAAGGGAGGGCTTCTGGGTGGGTCGAAAGCATTCGAACCGACAAGTGGGGGCAGGAGAGCCAGGTTTAAATAATTAAAGCCCCGCCTCCCCTCACACAAACACTGCACTCTTAATTGCCTACCACTTGTGCTCGGATCGGCTCATGATGAGAGGGTCCCCTACCTAAGCCTATACTCCCCCTCCTACCTAGAAGCAGCAGAGTTATGCCGGAACTGCTTATCGAAGGGTAGCCTAAAGGGGCCAAAAGAACCATGCATAGGAGTTTGAAAAGACTTTGATAACAGAAACTACAAAACCAAAACTCGAAAGCCAGTGACATTTCGTATTAAGAATCCGGGATATAACGCATGGAACACGCGGAACTGCGACGACCCAACCGTTTGATGACATGTACTGGCACCTTATGCATGGATGCCGCAGCTGCCGCGCCCATGCGGAAGGAATGTCCTGTGCTCCAGAGAGGACCGACCCCTGAACCTGTCAACTAAACCTGAATGTACCTAAGAAAGGCCGCGGTGGTTAGCCGGGCATTGCCTAGTTCGAGTACGGGAGAACATGCCGGCTTGGACTAAATGCTACGCAGCCAAGCCTCCAAGGCCTGCACCGGACACCATCTGCTGTCCATGGGAAAGTATCTGACCGCCACCGATTCCCCCGGCCGTGACGTCTTGGACGAGGCCAAGGTGAGGACATAGATGGACCCGCGCCGGATGAGCTGACCTTTCCGCAAGCACCCAGCCAGCGTATTGGTGCCCATGAGCTCGCCTGACCTGACGAATCCATGGAAGGCCAGGTACCAGGCTGTTTCTACCAGAGCGCTAACCTGCGGCCCGAACGGTTTACCCTGCAGTTTGTCTGTCACGGCCTGAACAAGCTACCGGTAAATGGCTGACGCACATGTCGTTTCACAACAGACATCTTGCGCAAACCCTTCAAAGCCGCTTTGATCGGGTGGGCGGAGAAGAGTGACGGTAGGTCCGGATGTAGCATGTACCAATGGTGCTGAATACCTGCCAGGTATACAGGGAGTGCAGAATTATTAGGCAAGTTGTATTTTTGAGGATTAATTTTATTATTGAACAACAACCATGTTCTCAATGAACCCAAAAAACTCATTAATATCAAAGCTGAATATTTTTGGAAGTAGTTTTTAGTTTGTTTTTTGTTTTAGCTATTTTAGGGGGATATCTGTGTGTGCAGGTGACTATTACTGTGCATAATTAATAGGCAACTTAACAAAAAACAAATATATACCCATTTCAATTATTTATTTTTACCAGTGAAACCAATATAACATCTCAACATTCACAAATATACATTTCTGACATTCAAAAACAAAACAAAAACAAATCAGTGACCAATATAGCCACCTTTCTTTGCAAGGACACTCAAAAGCCTGCCATCCATGGATTCTGTCAGTGTTTTGATCTGTTCACCATCAACATTGCGTGCAGCAGCAACCACAGCCTCCCAGACACTGTTCAGAGAGGTGTACTGTTTTCCCTCCTTGTAAATCTCACATTTGATGATGGACCACAGGTTCTCAATGGGGTTCAGATCAGGTGAACAAGGAGGCCATGTCATTAGATTTTCTTCTTTTATACCCTTTCTTGCCAGTCACGCTGTGGAGTACTTGGACGCGTGTGATGGAGCATTGTCCTGCATGAAAATCATGTTTTTCTTGAAGGATGCAGACTACTTCCTGTACCACTGCTTGAAGAAGGTGTCTTCCAGAAACTGGCAGTAGGACTGGGAGTTGAGCTTGACTCCATCCTCAACCCGAAAAGGCCCCACAAGCTCATCTTTGATGATACCAGCCCAAACCAGTACTCCACCTCCACCTTGCTGGCGTCTGAGTCGGACTGGAGCTCTCTGCCCTTTACCAATCCAGCCACGGGCCCATCCATCTGGCCCATCAAGGCTCACTCTCATTTCATCAGTCCATAAAACCTTAGAAAAATCAGTCTTGAGATATTTCTTGGCCCAGTCTTGACGTTTCAGCTTGTGTGTCTTGTTCAGTGGTCGTCTTTCAGCCTTTCTTACCTTGGCCATGTCTCTGAGTATTGCACACCTTGTGCTTTTGGGCACTCCAGTGATGTTGCAGCTCTGAAATATGGCCAAACTGGTGGCAAGTGGCATCTTGGCAGCTGCACGCTTGACTTTTCTCCGTTCATGGGCAGTTATTTTGCGCCTTGGTTTTTCCACACGCTTCTTGCGACCCTGTTGACTATTTTGAATGAAACGCTTGATTGTTCGATGATCACGCTTCAGAAGCTTTGCAATTTTAAGAGTGCTGCATCCCTCTGCAAGATATCTCACTATTTTTGACTTTTCTGAGCCTGTCAAGTCCTTCTTTTGACCCATTTTGCCAAAGGAAAGGAAGTTGCCTAATAATTATGCACACCGGATATAGGGTGTTGATGTCATTAGACCACACCCCTTCTCATTACAGAGATGTACATCACCTAATATGCTTAATTGGTAGTAGGCTTTCGAGCCTATACAGCTTGGAGTAAGACAACATGCATAAAGAGGATGATGTGGTCAAAATACTCATTTGCCTAATAATTCTGCACGCAGTGTAGTTAACAGTGCTATAGGACAGGTTTAATTGAGAGTGGCAAAACCCTGACGAAGCCCAATAGGTGAGTGATAGGCCGCCGGCCAGCGGCCGGGTAGGTGTTCTCATATCTCTGAAACAGGCGCCAAGCTGTCTTGTAAGCCCTCAGAGTATTACTGGCCAAGGAATTGGCCATCAGTCTCTTAGCTATGGTGAGATGAGAGACTAGTCCCAGCGCAGCTGGGCCTGGTGAGGAATCTTTTTTTTTTTCTTTTTTTTTTCTTTTTTCCTCCATGCGTGAGAGACTCTAATGGCAGAGTCATCTGTGTAAACCTAAAGCGGAGAAGCCATGCGCGAGAGACTAATGGCGGAGTCATATGTGTAAAACTAAAACGGAGAAGCTCTGCGTGAGAGACTCTAATGGCGGAGTCATATGTGTAAAACTAAAACGGAGAAGCCATGCGTGAGAGACTCAGATGGCGGAGTCATATGTGTAACTAAAACGGAGAAGCCATGCGTGAGAGCCTCTAACGGCGGAGTCATATGTGTAAACCTAAAACGGAGAAGCCATGCGTGAGAGACTCTAATGGCGGAGTCATATGTGTAAACCTAAAACGGAGAAGCCATGCGTGAGAGACTCTAATGGCGGAGTCATATGTGTAGCCTAAAACGGAGAAGCCATGCGTGAGAGATTCTAATGGCGGAGTCATATGTGTAACCTAAAACGGAGAAGCCATGCGTGAGAGACTCTAATGGCGGAGTCATATGTGTAAACCTAAAACGGAGAAGCCATGTTTGAGAGACTCTAATGGCGGAGTCATATGTGTAACCTAAAACGGAGAAGCCATGCGTGAGAGACTCTAATGGCGGAGTCATATGTGTAAACCTAAAACGGAGAAGCCATGTGTGAGAGACTCTAATGGCGGAGTCATATGTGTAACCTAAAACGGAGAAGCCATGCGTGAGAGACTCTAATGGCGGAGTCATATGTGTAAACCTAAACGGAGAAGCCATGCGTGAGAGACTCTAATGGCAGAGTCGTATGTGTAAAACTAACATGGAGAAGCCATGCGTGAGAGACTCTAATGGCGGAGACATATGTGTAAACCTAAAACGGAGAAGCCATGCGTGAGAGACTCAGATGGCAGAGTCATATGTGTAACCTGAAACGGGAAAGCCATGCGTGAGAGACTCAAATTATTATTTTATTTTTATTTTTATTTTTTTATACTATAAACCACTTAAGCAGCTCCCGTATGGGCACAGCTCTGAGTACGAACATGAAGAGCATGGTATAACGCAGATCACCTGCACGGACTAACTAACATCCTGTGCCTAAATAACCCCCTTGGAACCTTATGTACGGCCGGCAGCAGGAAGCCAGCCACCGCCTATGATCTGCTCCCCCTGACCGAGCCTAGTACTCCTTCCCCTGATCCCTGCCTACCTAACGGCACGGCGGCCCGTGCCAGACTTTATTGAAGATGAAGAGCCTTTACCCCCAGTCGCGTGGGGAGCTCACGCTGCTCCCTGGCAGAATGCACCAGTGCGGGGGAGCCCCCCCTCAGCTAGGGCTGACCAACCGCCGGCTGGACACTCGTACCGCGTGGGGAGCAGCGCCGCTCCCTGGCAATGTGCACCGGATCAGAAAGAGCCCTTCCTTTACCGTGGGCCCCGGCCCCCGCTGGTTTGAATCGTGTGCCGCGTGAGGAGCCGCACAGCTCCCTGGCATTTTGCGCCAGTGTGGGAGTGCCCCCCCTCACCTAGGGGCTGGTTGTTGTGACTGGAACCCGTTGGGAGACTGAAGCCTGACCGGACCTACCTGTGACCGTGAAGGCTGACCTCCCAGGCCGTGGCTGACCCGCGTGCGTAGACATGAAGCAACTACCCGTAGATGCCCACCCAGTGCCTGTAGTCAACGGGAGTGCGACCGAGTCTGTGGATGTGACCGACTAGCCCCTGTAGTCGTGAGGGGACCCTACATCGAGAGTAACGGTAACGGACCATCGCCTGTAGACGTGGTAGTATTACCTCATGAGTCTGTTTTCGTAAGACTACTGCCTGCAGTTGTGGCCGGCCTTTCTAATGAGTCTGTAGTCGTAACAGATTTGTGCCTGCAGTCGTGGCAGGGCTTTAGAGCGGGTCTGTAGTCGTGACAGACTGATGCCTGCAGTCGTGGCAGGGCTTTATAACGGGTCTGTAGTCGTGACAGACTGATGCCTGCAGTCGTGGCAGGACTTTATAACGAGTCTTTAGTCGTGACAGACTGATGCCTGCAGTCGTGGCAGGGCTTTATAACGGGTCTGTAGTCGTGACAGACTGATGCCTGCAGTCATGGCAGGACTTTATAACGAGTCTGTAGTCGTGACAGACTGATGCCTGCAGTCATGGCAGGGCTTTAGAGCGGGTCTGTAGTCGTGACAGACTGATGCCTGCAGTCGTGGCAGGGCTTTATAACGAGTCTGTAGTCATGACAGACCTGGCAAAGCAAAATTTCTATCTAAATAAATATATTTTTATTTTTTTTTAACTTCCCACCAAAGGCCACGACTGTAGGCGCCACCCCACAAGACATGCGCCAGTGGCCTGGGCATTGATAGGCCACCATACCCAGTCCCCCAAGCCCACGCAGGAGTAAAGAGGGTGTTGGCCCACGCATGCGCACCACACCAGACTCACCTGGCGGCCATGACAGCCACAAACCCCACAGTATCGCAAAGTAGCCAACCACCTGTGGACCTGAATAAACAAGGACAGACATGTGAGTGAGCGAACCCCGGCTGAGTGACCCTTCACCCACACAACCGCTCCCTAGCTAACTACCGGTTTGTCGCGGCTGCGCCCGAAACCGACCCACTGACTCCCGACGTACCATATGAGCTTATGGGCAGCCAGGCTGCGTGCGCAAGGCGAAGTGGCCATCCCCCTTCCTTGAACCATCTCTTTATTTAATACTTAAAACTTTTTTTTTTTTTTTTTCTGACGCCTGCCTTAGTGCCTAGCCACTGGTGCTGAGCAAGGAGCACAGCACCTGGACTGCAGTACCAGCATGGCCTGTAGGTGTCGCCCCCTCTCAGACCAGGACCTGCTGGAGCGCCGAAGGCCAGTGAGTCGCACTGTGGAGCCGATGGCCGGCGTGACCGATGAGCTGTGTGCGATGGTATGAGAGCGGGAGTGTGACTCACCGCAGCGGAGCCACAGGTGAGGGGTGACCGAGGAGGCTATTGCACCGTTAGCCTGGGGGATGCTGCATGTGAGCGGGGGGCCTTAAACCGGATCGGAAAGTGCGGGACAGACGGCAACGCTCGGCCGCGTAACATGACATAAATAAACGACACGGGTGGGCATCCCCCCGACCTACCTATACTCCGCAGCGATGAGCCCGACGCAGCCGACCACACGAATTAACAACGAGACACGCGACCTCTCTGGAAGGACAGCCAACCCACGAGCCGATTCGAAAGCATTCGAACCGACAAGTGGGGGCAGGAGAGCCAGGTTTAAATAATTAAAGCCCCGCCTCCCCTCACACAAACACGGCACTCTTAATTGCCTACCACTAGTTTTAAATTTCTCCATAATGGCAGCACGGGAGACCATCCCTCACACCCTCCTCTGTCACCCCACACCCAGGTATTCTCATTCCATACAGTTATTACTGCTGTCATATTAGAAGTGAGGCACCTAACTGGATACTTGCCCGCTATGTACAGGAAATTTGTCAGAGCCTCCTAGGATCTTAGAAGTGCTGCTTCCAGCACCGTTGCAGGATTATTGTCATCCGCCCTCACCCACCAGCTGGCATAAGTCAACTGAACAGCACGATAATATCGATACATGGTGCCTTCAGAGTGACTCTAGCTATTCAGGGTCTCGTATTGAGCCAAAGAAACGGAGTTAGCAATTTGTCAATTGCCACAAAATGGGACTTCTGAAGGACCACTGGTTCCGCCCTGTACATATAAAGTATCTTAGGTCATTTTGAAAATATTTATACATCCTACAGGAGAAAGAGGGAGAGTCACCCACGCCTTCAGTTTTTGGGTAATGTATTTCATGGTGGGTAATATATTGAGGGGAGAAATTGATGGATGTCTTTGTGCACTACTATCCCTAGATATTTAAACTGATCAGCAACCAGTAGTTTTGATTGGGGTGAAACAGATCGCCTATCCTCCCCATCCACCAAATAGAGCGCAGATTTAGCCCAATTAACCATCAGGCCAGAAAAACATCCCATATTCATCCACTTCCTCCAAAAGTGCCTCCAACAACCTCCCGGTATCCTTCAGATACATTAACATATCGTCTGAGTATAACAACAGTTTCTCAGTGATCCCCACGATATATAAGATATGGACCCTGGTCTTCTCCGCAGACGTTTTGTAACAATAACATTGAAGATTTTAGATGCCGCTGGTCCGATCATGTGACCCGCCTCGTGACTCGGTTGCTAGGAAACGAGGATGCCGTGGGAGTACGGCGTTAGTACAGGGGGTGACGTCATTCTCTGGCGCCGCTGGCTTGTGTGACCGAGTCATGATGCGGATCGCGTGACGGTATGTGATCATCCGAGCGCTACCTGTGATCTAATATATAATATATAATCTTAAGGAGCGATACGGAGGTACAGTAGAAAAAAGAAACAATAGTGGTTGAGGCTCAGGATTGAATGGTGCCGCAACACGGTTCGGAGAGATAGGTGGGCGGTGCCAATATTTTGAGATCAGGTGACTGATGACGAGACTGAACACGACTGACTATTGGTTGGGCATTTTCCTTGCTGCCAGGAGTAGCTGATTTGCTCAATTATGGAAAGCTGGGTAGGTGTGTGTTGATTGGTTGAATTTAGATGTTAGGAGTATATAGGAGACCAGTATGGAGTAGTTCAGTAGGCCCCAAGAGGAAGCATTTTGCGAAACGATCGTCGGCGGCTGTTTCAGACCAGGGTCAGTAGGTATTCATTGCACTTGCACTTTAAACTGTGTTTTCTCCCCCCCTCTTCCCTTGCAGTCTCTGCTTGGTGTGGGCGGCACCCAGGCTTACACTCCCTTAAATGTTTGGAGTGTTTGTGTATGTATGCTCTGGATGCTATTATCGCTATATGCGCCCCACCTAGTTGATATTGCTTTATTGTTGAAGGGTGGGATACTAGTCCCTTATTGGTTTGGAGCTTACTCTGTTTTTATACATTTATTGTAACACCGTTGTGTTCCCAGTATGTGCTGTTTTTGTATATATTTTAACTGATATACCATCTAATGTTTTGGATATCCAATAAAGAATAATTAATTAGAATTGCTCTCTGTGTGGTTGCTCTTTGAGCTGTGTAGGTGATAACAGGGGCTCCATCAGCAGTTCAAAATGTAACGGAGATAGGGGCCCAGTCATTTCTAGTTACGCCACTGGCCATGATCCCTCACCTTGCAGCAGTGTTTGTAATGCAGTATTTTGCTGTTCACTCTGCTGTCTCGTCTCTTGAGTGTTTTCTATAGGCGGGATTAGTTGGTCTCTCTGGAGAATCTTTACAAGGAGCAGGAGCACTGCAGTGTGCTTCATCTCCCTCCCAAGACTACACAGGAACTCCCCCTCCTGGCAGGAAGCAGGATCAGACCACTCCTACCAAAAGGGGAGGGACAGAGTGGTTAACCCTGTTCCTGCCAACTATTTGCCATTCATATCTTCCCTGCTGGAATGCACCGCAACAACATGTAAAATACAACGCGATTTCCGCTTTATAGGGTAAGAATTTGGATGTCCTTACAGATAGTTTATAGTTACACTTGCGTATATAGATGTTATTTAAGGTCAGATATAAGGGAGTAATAAGGGTATTTACACAGGATGTCTGATGTGTATCCTCCATGTAGTTATTCGCCATATATTTACATTGATCCATATTGATTGTTACCGTTGCACTTAGTGCATCATTGTATATGTGTGCATCTATCTGCCCCGCTGGTTGTTTAGCTGGCGAACTGATTGGATCCTGATTATAATTGGTTGTTATTTTTAAATTAAATTAATAAAATCATATTTTTAATGAGGAACATAAAAAGCTCATGTCATTAGTTCTGGTTAGATTATTAATATCTGAGCTGTTCCAGTTAAGGCTATGGATGTATACAGAACTGGACATGTAGTTTATGTATTAGTAGCAATCAGTGTCAGACTGGGGTACTTTGGGCCCACCAGTAGAATTCGTTGGGGGGCCCATTGTACAGTTATATGCAAATACTACCTGCTCCCACAGCAGCAGACATCAGCAAGATGCTTAAGATGATTGATTATAGGAGTCCCTGCAGAAAGCATGTCCCTATGGAAAGAGGATGCTGCCTGGCGTGTACCTAGAAGTCATTTCAGCCAGGCAGCTGGTTATAATTGACCCACTTTTTAGACGTAGGCTGGTTAAGATGCTGAATGTGGCTTATCCATACGTAGTACAGTCAACCTATTGTGCTACAGTATGTGTAGGTTGTGCAGTTGGCCGGGTTATTGACATGTTCCCGTGTGGGCCAGGTCGAGCTTGATAGTAATGGCCAAAATGTTCCTCCAGGTTTTTAGGAGAAACACTTTCACAAAGGTTACACAAGTGGGCCTGAAGTAGCTTGGTGCCACATCTGAGGCTTAGTGAAGGATTGTGTAAAGCGAAAGCAAATGAACTTGATGACAGATAATGATGATAGATCGATAATTACGGTAAAGCTGATTTTAATAGCTGACTATAGTCTTTAAGTCTTAACATAACATACAGTGAGGAACAGAAGTATTTGAACACCCTGCGATTTTGCAAGTTCTCCCACTTAGAAATCATTGAGTGGTCTGAAATTCAGGAAATCACATTGTATGATTTTTAAAGAATTTATTTGTCTTGCACTGCGGAACATAAGTATTTGAAAACCTGAGAAAATAAGGGTTAATATTTGGTACAGAAGCCTTTGTTTGCAATTACAGAGATCAAACGTTTCCTGTAGTTCTTGACCAGGTTTGCACACACTGCAACGGGGATTTTGGCCCATTCTCTCACACAGATCTCCTCTAGATCTGTCAGGTTTCAGGGCTATCGCAGAGCAACACAGAGTTTCAGCTCCCTCCAAAGATGTTCTATTGGATTTAGGTCTGGAGACTGGCTAGGCCACTCCAGAACCTTGATATGCTTCTATGGTTATCCTGGCTGTTTGCTTTGGGTCGTTGTCATGTTGGAAGACCCATCCAAGACCCATCTTCAATGCTCTGACTGAGGAAAGGAGGTTGTTGCTCAAAATCTCACAATAAATGGCCCCATTCATCCTCTCCTTAATACAGTGCAGTCGTCCTGTCCCCTTTGCAGAAAAGCACCCCCAAAGCATGATGTTACCACCCCCATGCTTCACAGTAGGGATGGTGTTCTTGGGATGCAACTCATCCTTCTTTTTCCTCCAAATACGACGAGTGAAGTTTAGACCAAAAAGTTCGACTTTGGTCTCATCTGACCACATGGATTTCTCCCATGCCTCCTCTGGATCATCCAGATGGTCATTGGAAAACTTCAGACGGGCCTGGACATGTGATGACTTGAGCATTGGAACCTTCGGTGCAATGCATGATTTGAAACCATGACGGCGTAGTGTTCTACTGACAGTGACCTTTGAAACTGTGGTCCCAGCTCTCTTCATGTCATTGACCAGCTCCTCCCTTGTAGTTCTGGGCTGATTCCTCACCTTTCTTATCATCAGTGATACCCCACGAGGTGA
Organism: Bufo bufo; assembly: GCF_905171765.1. Classification (NCBI taxonomy): domain Eukaryota; kingdom Metazoa; phylum Chordata; class Amphibia; order Anura; family Bufonidae; genus Bufo; species Bufo bufo. The sequence continues at coordinate 795,420,591 of NC_053389.1, read as the reverse complement.
GATCTTGCATGGAGCCCCAATGCGAGGGAGACTGACAGTCGTCTTTAGCCTCTTCTATTTTCTAACAATTTCTCCAACAGTTGATCTATTTTCACCAAGCTGCTTGGCAATTGCCCCGCAGCCCTTTCCAGCCTTGTGGAGGTCCACAATTTTGTCTCTGGTGTCTTTTGACAGCTCTTTGGTCTTGCCCACGGTAGTTGGCTTTTGACTGACTGGGGTGGACAGGTGTCTTTAAAGAGCTCAGACAGGTGCTCTGTGTTGCTCAGCGATAGCCCTGAAACCTGACAGATCTAGAGGAGATCTGTGTGAGAGAATGGGCCAAAATCCCCGTTGCAGTGGCGTTAGTGTTTTCTGGGGTACAATCTGTATGTCATTGTTATTTCTGCAGCATAGCATTTGGGGGCACTGGGGAAGCAGGATGACAATTGGAGCACCTAATGGGGAGTTTGTGTTAAGAAGGTGGAAAAGGATAGAAAAGTGAAATTAAGACGTCTATATATAAATTCTGCCAAGATGAGATATGGATGAAGTCTTCCTGAAGGTCAGAGCCAAATTTTGAAAATGAGGAAAGAGAATGTCTAAAGAGAAGACATTATTGGATATAATAGGTATGGAGTGATGTATCCTCCTATTTGTTTGACACCATGGAGACCAAGCTTCTGAAGAGGTATTTTCATGATGCCATTTGTTTCTGTTGAGGCAGTATTTTGTGCTGCACTATGGTATTGCTGACTCTGCTTAAGAAAAGGGTGAGGCTTATGTATTCCTACAGGGGAATCGAATTGCTTTTATATCTGCTATAGGGGAAGACAGGGATCTCAAGTCTCCCGGAGGTTCAGGGAGTCTCCCGCTATTAGATAGCGGCTCCCTGACACCCACATGTGAAACAATATATCCCGGAAAGGTTTATTTCAGTCAGATAGCAGAGCAGAGAGATAAGAGAAGTGACAGGACAGAGTTTAGATTACAGGTTGAATTAACCCTTTAGGGTCAAATTGGCTTCTCAAAGAGATATATATGTTAAAGGCATCTTCTTCTGTCTCATTCAGTAGCTATAGAACTATTGAGAGAGATGCATTTTTTTTAAATACATTTACACATTTAACCCTGCATTTTAATTATATTATTTACCCCAGTGTTAAATCCCCTCCCCCGGATGCTTGTTTTTTTCCTACAGTGAACCGAAGATTCGATTCATGAATCGGTTCATTTGAATGAACTGATTCAAATGAACCGATTCATGTGAAAGATCCGAACTTCCCATCTCTAGATTACTCGCAGTAAACTTTTCCGGCAACCTGTAGCAGTGTCCCCTTCTCGGCGCGTGCGCACAGTGCAAGAAGAAGCCGATGCCAGCAGTCCGCAACGGCGCATCAGGCTGAGCCTGTGCGCACGCGCGGGATCTCAAAGCTGGAGGAGGGAGAGGTGGCACTGAGGAGTAGAGGGCGGCGCTAGGCACGAACGGCGATGCGTGCGGCCGGGCACCATGCATCCACAGACCTCAACTGCTTGGGCACCTTAATTCAATGATTGACAGGTTAGTAAAACCTGTTTTTCTGCAGAATAAAGCCACAAATAGCTTCTATAAGGCCACCTTAGAAATCAGAATGCTGCCCTGGACATGAGCAGATGTTTAGCTCACAGGGCTTATAGGTGGTGACAGAATCCCTTTAATCATATACAGGGTAATGAGCCCCGTCCTCCACACCATAGAGCAAAGTGTGCAGATACTGCATATATTTGGAAAATGTAATAAAAAGTTTGTGAAAGAAAAAAAAAAAGAAAACCTCCCTGAAATGAGAAGTGCAGCTCCCTGAAATGAGTTTTTGCAGGTTGGGATGTCTGGGAAGAGGGAGGCTTACAGTTTACTATAGAGGAAGATGGAGGCTTACGTATTGACTATAGGGGAAGAGGGAGAATAATGTATTGCTTACAAGGGAATAGGATGGTTTATATACAGTCGAGGAACATTATTCTGAGCACCAGTTTATATCCATAGTAACCGCTGTGTGCAGTACGGACAGCAGCTAGATGGCCTGGGAGTGACTCCATAAGGTCCTGCAGGGTGCATGGGAGAGTATCCATAGAGCGAACACGACAATCAAGGTGGTCCCACAAATACTTCCAACCAATGTCAGACATTTCTATCCATGTGACATGTCACATTGTCTTGCTGGAAGATCCCTTCCACCCCAATGAAAACTATCTGCATGTATGTGATCTTCAAGGATAGATTCATACCATAATCCGTTGAAATTTCCTTCCACATGGATGAGTGGGCCCAGAGAATGCCAAAAAACATTCCCCAGACCATAATGCTGCCACCACCAGATTGTGTTCTTCCAGCAATGATTGCAGAGTGTTTTTTCTCTGATGTTCCTCTCTTGACATGCCAACGTCCTACAGTTCCATGCAGCAGAAAACGTGATTCATTGGAGAAGGTAACCCAATTCCGATACTGCCGTAAAAAATAAGGCCTTTTTCTCCTGATGCAACTTTTTTAGCAGAGGTGCAGTGACCATCTGTCTGTTTTGGAGGCCCATACTCAGCAGGGTTCGCAGAACTCTTGTTTGAAACACACTTCTGATAGACCCCTGATTTATTTTGATGGTAAACTGCTCCATTGTAGTGTGTTGGTCCACCTTCATGCACCTTCGTAGCCATCGCTCACCTCACACATCAATGACACATGTTGCTCTGCAGTTTTCACGTCATTTATTCACAATGGTGCCATTTGTTCACTCATGATACACTTTCACCTCAGCAGCATGCAAACAGTTCACAAACTAAGTGATTTCAGAAATACTGCTACCCTTGGCCTAAAAAGCCAATAATAAGCCCTTTTACCCATGACATCAACCAGGGATATGTGTGCAGACAGCCTATTGCACACTTTCTATACCCACCGAGGGATATGTGTGCAGACAGCCCATCCCACACCTTATATACCCAACGATGGATACGTGTGCAGACAGCCCATCCCACACCTTATATACCCACCAAGCCAGCTCACCACTCGTGACTTTCTTCATGAGCTAGACGCTGCCAATATACAAAGTTGTGTGGCGATGTGTACAGTAAAAGTCCTGGAAGGGGTGTATATCTCACACAGGTTCCTCAACTGGGTGAGATAAGTAAAATTCAGGAGGATGGCACTGGCTTCAGCAAACATAGTTGCTGGAGCTATTTGTTTTATTGGAGTACAAGGGCTGGATTTTATTTAGACTGGGAAGGTAGGTTTGGTAGTGGGACCTTCCTAGTCCACCCCCATTGCACGGCAGGTTTTCCTCCTACCCTGAGGTCATCGCAGGTGAGGTCTGCTGTAATCAAGGAGGCATAATACCAACCCTCTGTGTGTTAGTCTGAGAAGAGAGGACTTGTAAACAGAGGCCTAGTAAGGCTCTGGGTGGTCTCAGCCAGGAAGGCTGAGGCGGCCACGAGGCTACATGTAGCCAGATCCCTTTCCGTATGGACATGTGTCTGATGAGCAGACCTGCTAAGGCTTGGAGCCTGAGACCCTGTGCTTAGAGGTGAGTCAGGGAAAACTACTATGTATTAGTTAGAGCCCAGATGGGCAGGTGCTTGTTTTGATGCTTTATGTTTTTGTGGGTGCTGAAGTGCCAAAATAAAGCACCAGTTTGGACATTAAATCCAGTTGTCTGTGAAGACCGTCGAGAGAGAGCGATCCCTTACAGTTGTCATTAGTCAGGAAGAATGTAACACAGTACACTACTTTACTTATTGATATACTGTCCCTCAGCAATGATTTGCACGTGTTATACACCTACCATTCATAATTAGATTTATATTCATGTTTATCTCTATGTCTATAAGGCTCTGTATACATTTATATTCCCCATGCCACTATTTGTCATTAGATTAGATTGGCAGGTTATATTGATTTACTGTAGATGGTTATGTAGCCAGATTATGATTTTATGGGATTATTTTTGTTGTAATTGTTTTTGTTTATGTAGATTTCATGTTACTACATATCTAGGGTGACTATATTTTGGTTTTCAAAAAAGAAGACACAGCACATCCCGTCTATACCCCTTTAACAAAACCATTCCCTCTCCATCAATCAGACCTCAGATCAGACCTCAAAGTAATTGCCCCTATTACCCCCACTCCATAAATCAGACTTCAAAACATTCCACAAAGTAATTGCCCCTATTACCCCCACTCCATAAATCAGACTTCAAAACATTCCACAAAGTAATTGCCCCTATAACCCCACTCCATTAATAAGACTTCAGAACAGACCTCAAAGTAATGGCCCCTATAACACTCCTCCCCCTCCATTAATCAGACCCCAGATGAAACCCCTAAGTAATGGCCCCTATAACACTCCCCCCTCCATGAATCAGATATCAGATACCAAAGTAATGGGCCCTATAACACTTCCCACCACATCAATCAGACTTCAGATAAGACCCCAAAGTAATGGCCCCTATAACAGGGGCGGGCTGGGCCGGGGGGCAGGGAGGCAATTGCCCCCCAGGCCGCCCTAAATAAACGGCCGCTGGGCCGCCCGTCTTAAAAAATGTTTTTTTTTATTCTTCAGGGCCGCACCACCGATCACCACAGGCGGCGTGGCCCTGGATGTCATTGCGGCCGTGCTGTGTGCTGTGGGGCAGGGGAGGGAGAGGCGTGTCCCTCCCCTGTTCTTCTGATAGGCCGCAGGCACTAATGCCTGCAGCCTATCAGAGGCCGGCTCAGGCAGCGCGATGACGTCATTATCATCGCGACGCCTGAGCCCGGCAGCACACAGCAGGGACACAGGCCAGAAGAGGCTTGGATCGCTGCTGATGGAGGTAAGTATTAGTGTTTTGTTTTTTTTCTTCTTTGCGGGGGGCTGGCACTATGGGGGGGTGGATCTGGCCCTATGGGGGGGTGGATCTGGCACTATGGGGGGGATCTGGCACTATAGGGGGGATCTGGCACTATGGGGGGGATCTGGCACTATGGGGGGGGATCTGGCACTATAGGGGGGATCTGGCACTATGGGGGGATCTGGCACTATAGGGGGGGCTTGCACTATAGGGGGAGCTGGCACTATAGGGGGGGCTGGCACTATGGGGGGGATATGGCACTATGGGGGGATCTGGCACTATGGGGGGGGGATCTGGCACTATGGGGGGGATCTGGCACTATAGGGGGGATCTGGCACTATAGGGGAGGCTTGCACTATAGGGGGGGCTGGCACTATGGGGGGGATCTGGCACTATGGGGGGGATTTGGCACTATGGGGGGGATCTGGCACTTTGGGGGAGCTAGCACTATGGGGGGGCACTATAGGGGGAGCTGGCACTATAGGGGGATCTGGCACTATGGGGCTTTTTTAAAATTATTGGCACATTCTGGGGGGCACTATAGGGGAGAGCAGCACTATGGGGCATCTGGTGTTATCTGGGGTGGATCTGGCACTATGGGGGGGATCTGGCACTATAGGGGGGATCTGGCACTATGGGGGGTATCTGGCACTATGGGGGGGATCTGGCACTATAGGGGGGATCTGGCACTATGGGGGGACTTTCACTATAGGGGGATCTGGCACTATAGGGGAGGCTTGCACTATAGGGGGGGGATATGGCACTATGGGGGGGGATTTGGCACTATGGGGGGGATTTGGCACTATGGGGGGGATCTGGCACTTTGGGGGAGCTAGCACTATGGGGGGGCACTATAGGGGGAGCTGGCACTATAGGGGGATCTGGCACTATGGGGGGTATCTGGCACTATGGGGGGGATCTGGCACTATGGGGGGATCTGGCACTATAGGGGGGCTTGCACTATAGGGGGGCTGGCACTATGGGGTGGGATCTGGCACTATGGGGGGATTTGGCACTATGGGGGGGGGATCTGGCACTTTGGGGGAGCTAGCACTATGGGGGGCTCTATAGAGGGAGCTGGCACTATAGGGGGGCTGGAACTATGGGGGAGCTGGCACTATGGGGGGGCTGGCACTATGGGGGGCTGGCACTATAGAGGGAGCTGGCACTATGGGGGGGCTGACACTATGAGGGGGCTGACACTATGGGGGGGCTGACACTATGGGGGGCTGGCACTATAAGGGGGCTGGCACTATGGGGGGGCTGGCACTATGGGGGAGGAGCTGGCACTATGGGGGGGCTTGCACTATAGGGGGAGCTGGCACTATAGGGGGAGCTGGCACTATGGGGGGGCTGGCACTATGGGGGGGCTGGCACTATGGGGGAGCTGGCACTATAAGGGGGCTGGCACTATGGGGGAACTGGCACTATAAGGGGGGTGGCACTATGGGGGGGGAGCTGGCACTATGGGGGGGGGGCTGGCACTATGAGGGGAGCTAGCACTATTGGAGGAGCTGGCACTATGGGGGCATTTCTTGCTGGCACATTATGGAGGGGCACCATGGGGGAGAGGAGCACTATGGGGGTATCTGGGGGCTCTAAAGGGGCTTTTTTAAAATTATTGGCACATTCTGGGGGGCACTATAGGGAAGAGCAGCACTATGGGGCATCTGGTGTTACTATAGGGACATTATTTGGGGGCACTATGGGGAAGTGGGGGCTCTAAAGGGGCCTTTTGTATTGGAACATTATGGGGGGCACTATGGCATTTGGTAGCACTAAGGGGGCATTTTTTACTGGCACATTATGGCAGGCACTATAGGGGAGAGCGGCACTATGGGGCATTATTTGGGGGCACTATGGGGGAGTGGAGCACTATTGGGGCATATGGTGGCACTAAGAAGGGGAATTTTTTTACTGGCACATTGTGGGGGAGAGGAGCACTATAGGGGCATCTGCTGGGGGTACTAAGGGGCATTTTTTTACTGGCATATTATGGGGAACACTATGGGGAAGGGGGAGAGGAGCAGTATGAGTGCATTTACTGGGGCACTATATAGGGGTATTTTATACTGGCATACATTATGGGGACATTAGCTCAACTGCGGGCACTAAGCGGGGGTATTTCATGTACTGTCATATTATAGGGAAAATTAGTACTACTAGGGGGTATTATGGGGAGCTTTACTACTACTGGGGGGCTATGAGGAACATGATTACTAGGACACTATAGGAGCATTATTACTACTAAGTGTGCTCTGGCAGAGAATTATTTCTATTGGTGGGATTTTGGGGGGCACTGTTACTTTGGGGGCACCCTGGCATAGTATCAGCTTAGCACAATTATTTTTGGGGGACATTATCTTTATACTATTAGCAGGGGCGTACATAGAAATCCTTGGGCCCCATAGCAAGAATCTTAATGGGGCCCCACTAACTCCGTCCACTGGCCCATCCCACCACCTGCCCTGGCTTCTCCCCTGCCATACCCCCAGCAGTTGCAGCCATGTAGACATTAGGAGCTACTTTCACACTTGCGTTTCTATTTTCCGGTATTGAGATCTGTCATAGGGTCTCAATACCGGGAAAAAAAACGCTTTTGATTGTCCCCATTCATTGTCTGAGGGCACTGTCCACTATAAGCAGCACACAGGGGGTGCTATGGTGGTGCTGGCATAATAGTATACCAGTGCCACCATAGCCCCCCTTGCCTTATGAACTGTCAGAACCTCCTAATGCATACCTCAGCTGCTGCAGAACATATAAAGCTTCGTTCACATCTGTGTTGGGGCCTCATTCGTGGATCAGGTCATAAATGCTGGACACAATTTTATAGCCTGGAAGATGGAAACCTGACAGATCTCATCATAGTCAGCGGGATCCGTCAGGTGTTGTCGTCCATGAAGTGCCAGATCTGGAACTGCAGTGATTTTCGTTGTTGTGCTCCTATGACGGCAGAACAGCGACCGTCACCAGCACAGAAGTGAACAAGTAATACACACCTCAGCTGCTGCAGAACATTATAATAGTGACAAGGGAACTACAAGTCTCATCATCACCAGATTATTATTGGAAATTAGGGAGCAACACAGGGAGAGGTGAAAGTGGAGAGAACTACAACTCCCAGCATGTCCAGGCTGTTATCATCAGATACAAGTAGATATTACACAGAGTATAAGGCCGGGTTCATATCACCGTTTAGTTTTCAGTTCTTCTGATCCGTCAGATAAACAGAAAAATAAAGGAAAAAAAATGATCCTGTACTTCAAGCATCAGTTCTGCACATTTGGCATCCGTTTATGCCATTTCTGTCGGAGATCCGTTATTTTAGACAGAAAAAAGTCCTGCATGCAAAACGGAAAACTACACTGTGATGAGAATCCAGCCTAAGAAAAGAGAACTACAACTCTCAGCATGTCCAGATTATAGGACATCATCTAGTTGTACCAGGTAAGAGCTTTAAAAAGAAATAACTATAACCCCCAGTATGGCCAGACTGGGTCATCAGTATACATTCCAAAGAGGGGGTATAAGAGGAGAGAACTACAACTCCCAGCATTACCAGCCTGTACTAGGGCATACGTTTAAATTACATTGAGAAACATATAATACGACAAAACTACAACTCCCAGCTTTTCTAGGATGTTATGTTATCCCAGAACACCACTAACCTCTCCTTCAGGCACCACACAGAAGCTCCGCCCCCTCACAGCGATATGCCACAGGTCTTTCACCAGTCCTCTGCACTGGTCACATGATGATGACATCACCAAAGGTCCTTTAGACTTCTGCTGCTCTGCTATTCATTGGCTTCCTGCACTGGTCACATGGTTGATGACATCACCAAAGGTCCTTTAGACTTCTACTGCTCTGCTATTCATTGGCTTCCTGCACTGGTCACATGGTTGATGACATCACCAAAGGTCCTTCGCCACCTCTTACTTTGGTTGAGACTAGAATGGAGTTGTTACAATGAGGTCCTCCCCCTGGAGTCAGTAATCTAGCCTGTTCAGTGTAGAGCAGGCTAGAATGGAGTTGTTACAATGAGGTCCTCACCCTGGAGTGAGTATTCTAGCTTGTTCAGTGTAGAGCAGGCTAGAATGGAGTTGTTACAAAGAGGTCCTCCCCCTGGAGTCAGTAATCTAGCTTGTTCAGTGTAGAGCAGGCTAGAATGGAGTTGTTACAAAGAGGTCCTCCCCCTGGAGTCAGTAATCTAGCTTGTTCAGTGTAGAGCAGGCTAGAATGGAGTTGTTACAATGAGGTCCTCACCCTGGAGTGAGTATTCTAGCCTGTTTAGTGTAGAGCAGGCTAGAATGGAGTTGTTAGGAGGAGGTCCTCCCCCTGGAGTCAGTAATCTAGTCTGTTCACTAGAAAGCAGGCTAGAATGGAGTTGTTAGGAGGAGGTCCTCCTGTTCTTCATGTTACTTAATAAATTCTTTGCATTCTTAATTCCGGAAACTGTTTTACTACATTTATGAATTTCCTATATAATTTTTTCATATATATTTTTATCGATGCAATAGAAAAAATTCCATTCTGCTTGTTTTCACAAATACATAAAAATAGAACTAAGGGGTCATTTATTTTCAAATATATACGACCTTTTGGTGTATTTTTTGTGCAGATTTTTTCGCAAAGGTGATTTGCGGCAAAATCTAAGACTTCTTCCCCTTCCAAGTCACTTACACCAGTTCTAAATAAGGAGGAATGGCGGGGGAGGGGTGGCCCGACTGGTTTATAATTTCCTACACCAATGATGTAATTCTTAGCCGACATGATCAAATTCAGAGTTTTACAGTTGTGTTCACACAGCGCGGCCATTTTCTGTTAACACTCTCATTAATGGCTGTGTGGTTTTGCCAATAAAACACACAAGTGTCAATCAAAATGCCACTTCTAAAACCACGCCGACCACATGAGCACACCCTTCATGTATTTTAATTTCACCGTTTTATCTGCCACAGCCGACTAGATTAAGGACTTCTCAGAGAGGACCAATATTAACTCAATAAGCCACAGCAAATACAGGAGGACCTCCTTCTGCCCACTCCATTCTAGCCGGCTCTGTATAGAAAAGACTAGGTTACTGACTCCAGGAGGAGGACCTTCTTCTAATATCTCTACATCTTATATTACTGATAGTAGAGGAGGACCTCCTTCTAACACCTCTGCAGCTTCTAGCAATGATAATAGAGGAGGACCTCCTTCTAACAACTCCATTCTAGCTGATTCTATAGTGAACAGGCTAGATTACTGACTCCAGGAGGAGGACCTCCTTCTAACACCTCTAAAGCATATCCTACTGGCTCCAGGAGGCCCTCCTCCTAACATTCCTATTCTACCATATTACTGGCTCCAGAAGGAGAACCTTATTTCTCCCACTATTCTAATAAGGGTCCATGCACATAAACATATGCCATCTGAGATATACAGTCCGTGAGCAGGGCATATGTCCCAGAGCGCATAGCTTCATAGTTTACTATAACGCAGTGCACGTCGGGCCACCCACGGGACTACCGCCCCAGACTCGTATTATCATGGGACATGATTGATGCCGCTCTAGGACATATGGCCTACTCATGAACGCTATGTCTCGGAAGGCACACGTCTGTGTGCATGGGCCCTAACATGCAGTTGTTAGGAGGAGGTCCACACTTTGTAGTCAGTAATATATTCGAATGGAGTTGTTAGCAGGAGGTCCTTCTCTATTATCAGTAATATAAGCTGTAGAGTTGTTAGTAAGAGGTCCTCCTCCTGGAGTCAGTAATCTAGCCTGTTCACTATAGAATCAGCTAGAATAGAGTTGTTAGAAGGAGGCCCTCCTCTATTATCATTGCTAGAAGCTGCAGAGGTGTTAGATGGAGGTCCTCCTCTATTATCATTGCTAGAAGCTGCAGAGTTGTTAGGAGGTCCTCCTCTACTATCATTAATATAAGCTGGAGAGATGTTAAAAGGAGGTCCTCCTCCTGGAGTCAGTAATCTAGCCCGTTCACTATAGAATCAGCTAGAATGGAGTTGTTAGAAAGAGGTGCTCCTCTATTATCAGTAATATAAGCTGTAGAGGTGTTAGAAGGAGGTCCTCCTCTATTATCAGTAATATAAGCTTTAGAGATTTTAGAAGGAGGTCCTCCTTCAGGAGTCAGTAATCTAGCCTGTTCACTATAGAATCAGCTAGAATGGAGTTGTTAAGGAGGTGCTCCTCTATTATCATTGCTAGAAGCTGCAGAGGTGTTAGAAGGAGGTCCTCATCCTGGAGTCAGTAATCTAGCCTGTTCACTATAGAATCAGCTAGAATGGAGTTGTTAGAAGGAGGTGCTCCTCTATTATTGCTAGAAGCTGCAGAGGTATTAGAAGGAGGTCCTCCTCTATTATCAGTAATATAAGCTGCAGAGGTGTTAGAAGGAGGTCCTCCTCTATTATCAGTAATATAAGCTGCAGAGGTGTTAGAAGGAGGTCCTCATCCTGGAGTCAGTAATCTAGTCTTTTCTATACAGAGCAGGCTAGAATAGAGTGGGCAGAAGGAGGTCCTCATCCTGGAGTCAGTAATCTAGCCTGTTCACTATAGAATCAGCTAGAATGGAGTTGTTAGAAGGAGGTGCTCCTCTATTATTGCTAGAAGCTGCAGAGGTATTAGAAGGAGGTCCTCCTCTATTATCAGTAATATAAGCTGCAGAGGTGTTAGAGGGAGGTCCTCCTCTATTATCAGTAATATAACCTGTAGAGGTGTTAGAAGGAGGTCCTCATCCTGGAGTCAGTAATCTAGTCTTTTCTATACAGAGCAGGCTAGAATGGAGTGGGCAGAAGGAGGTCCTCATCCTGGAGTCAGTAATCTAGCCTGTTCACTAGAGAATCAGCTAGAATGGAGTTGTTAGAAGAAGGTCCTCCTCTACTATCAGTAATATAAGCTGTAGAGGTATTAGAAGGAGGTCCTCCTCTACTATCAGTAATATAAGCTGTAGAGGTGTTAGAAGGAGGTCCTCCTCTATTATCAGTAATATAAGCTGTAGAGGTGTTAGAAGGAGGTCCTCCTCCTGGAGTCAGTAATCTAGCCCGTTCACTATAGAATCAGCTAGAATGGAGTTGTTAGAAGGACGTCCTCCTCTATTATCAGTAATATAAGCAGTAGAGGTGTTAGAACAGGCATCCTCCAACTGCGGCCCTCCAGCTGTTGTAAAACTACACCTCCCATAATGCCCTGCTATAGGCTGATACCTGTAGGCTGTTCGGACATGCTGGGAGTTGTAGTTTTGCAACAGCTGGAGGGCCGTAGTTGGAGGATGCCTGTGTTAGGAGGTCCTCCTCTATTATCAGTAATATAAGCTGTAGAGGTCAGAAGCCAGTAGTATAAGCTGTAGCGTTTTTAGAAGGAGTTCCTCCTCTTGGAATCATTGTTCTAAAAAAGTTTCCTTGAGAATGTAAAGAATTTAATATCAAGAACAGGAGAACCGCATCCTAACAACTCCATTCTAGCCTGCTTCATAGTTAGTGAGCAGACTAGATTTCTGACTTCGGGGGGGGGGGTTTACGGGACCTTCTAACAACTCCATCCTAGTCTCAGTATTCTAGCCTGTTCAGCGTGGAGCATGCTAGAATGGAGTTGTTAGCAGGAGGTCCCATAACCCCTCCCCCCCAAGGTCATAAATCTAGCCTGCTCAATAACTATAAAGCTAGAACGGAGGAGGAGTTGTTAGGAAGAGGTTCTCCTGTTCTTGATGTTATTAAATTCCTTACATTCTCAATTAAGTAAATAGTTTTACTATTAAGAATTTACCTTTATTTTTTTCTTGTATATTTTTTCTATGCAATCTGATGCCACTGAGTGTTTGATATCTGAAGCTTGTCTTCATGCTGCAGATATCAAAAACTGATTAAAAACCTTTCCATAGAAAAGAGCCTCACCCCCCACCATTTTCTTTTATTTCACATAAAATGTTATACGAATGTAGTGTGAGGCGGGTGTGCAGTTGGCCTCCTCTACCACCTCACCCTCCATTCCTGCCAATTTTCAGAGCTCTGGTTACCATGTAGTGGGCAGAAGAATATGTGGGTGTTCTGTATGGGCCCTATTGCAATTTGATATATATATATTTTGGTGATGTGAACTTGGGGGTGTATCTCACCTGGTGGTTCAGTCTCACTGGGTGAGGTAGCTGAAATGCAGAAAAGCACTGCATCAGTAAGGCATAGCTTGCTGGAGATTGGTCAAAGTTGTATGGGCTGGATTTCTTTGGACTGGGAGTCAGGTTGGTAGCGTGAAACAACTGAAAATATGTCATATTCTAGGTTCTTCAAAGTAGCCACCTTTTGCTTTGATTACTGCTTTGCACACTCTTGGCATTCTCTTCATGAGCTTCAAGAGGTAGTCACTTGAAATGGTCTTCCAACAGTCTTGAAGGAGTTCCCAGAGATGCTTAGCACTTGTTGGCCCTTTTGCCTTCACTCTGCGGTCCAGCTCACCCCCAAACCATCTCGATTGGGTTCAGGTCCGGTGACTGTGGAGGCCAGGTCATCTGGCGCAGCACCCCATCACTCTCCTTCATGGTCAAATAGCCCTTACACAGCCTGGAGGTGTGTTTGGGGTCATTGTCCTGTTGAAAAATAAATGATGGTCCAACTAAACGCAAACCGGATGGAATAGCATGCCGCTGCAAGATGCTGTGGTAGCCATGCTGGTTCAGTATGCCTTCAATTTTGAATAAATTCCCAACAGTGTCACCAGCAAAGCCCCCCCACACCATCACACCTCCATGCTTCACGGTGGGAACCAGGCATGTAGAGTCCATCCGTTCACCTTTTCTGCGTCGCACAAAGACACGGTGATTGAACCAAAGATCTCAAATTTGGACTCATCAGACCAAAAGCACAGATTTCCACTGGTCTAATGTCCATTCCTTTATAATATATATATATATATACATACACTGCGTGCAGAATTATTAGGCAAATGAGTATTTTGACCACATCATCCTCTTTATGCATGTTGTCTTACTCCAAGCTGTATAGGCTCGAAAGCCTACTACCAATTAAGCATATAAGGTGATGTGCATCTCTGTAATGAGAAGGGGTGTGGTCTAATGACATTAACACCCTATATTAGGTGTGCATAATTATTAGGCAACTTCCTTTCCTTTGGCAAAATGGGTCAAAAGAAGGACTTGACAGGCTCAGAAAAGTAAAAAATAGTGAGATATCTTGCAGAGGGATGCAGCACTCTTAAAATTGCAAAGCTTCTGAAGCGTGATCATCGAACAATCAAGCGTTTCATTCAAAATAGTCAACAGGGTCGCAAGAAGCGTGTGGAAAAACCAAGGCGCAAAATAACTGCCCATGAACTGAGAAAAGTCAAGCGTGCAGCTGCCAAGATGCCACCAGTTTGGCCATATTTCAGAGCTGCAACATCACTGGAGTGCCCAAAAGCACAAGGTGTGCAATACTCAGAGACATGGCCAAGGTAAGAAAGGCTGAAAGACGACCACCACTGAACAAGACACACAAGCTGAAACGTCAAGACTGGGCCAAGAAATATCTCAAGACTGATTTTTATAAGGTTTTATGGACTGATGAAATGAGAGTGAGTCTTGATGGGCCCGTGGCTGGATTGGTAAAGGGGAGAGAGCTCCAGTCCGACTCAGACGCCAGCAAAGTGGAGGTGGAGTACTGGTTTGGGCTGGTATCATCAAAGATGAGCTTGTGGGGCCTTTTCGGGTTGAGGATAGAGTCAAGCTCAACTCCCAGTCCTACTGCCAGTTTCTGGAAGACACCTTCTTCAAGCAGTGGTACAGGAAGAAGTCTGCATCCTTCAAGAAAAACATGATTTTCATGCAGGACAATGCTCCATCACACGCGTCCAAGTACTCCACAGCGTGGCTGGCAAGAAAGGGTATAAAAGAAGAAAATCTAATGACATGGCCTCCTTGTTCACCTGATCTGAACCCCATTGAGAACCTGTGGTCCATCATCAAATGTGAGATTTACAAGGAGGGAAAACAGTACACCTCTCTGAACAGTGTCTGGGAGGCTGTGGTTGCTGCTGCACGCAATGTTGATGGTGAACAGATCAAAACACTGACAGAATCCATGGATGGCAGGCTTTTGAGTGTCCTTGCAAAGAAAGGTTGTTATATTGGTCACTGATTTGTTTTTGAATGTCAGAAATGTATATTTGTGAATGTTGAGATGTTATATTGGTTTCACTGGTAAAAATAAATAATTGAAAAGGGTATATATTTGCTTTTTGTTAAGTTACCTAATAATTATGGACAGTAATAGTCACCTGCACACACAGATATCCCCCTAAAATAGCTCAAACTAAAAACTACTTCCAAAAATATTCAGCTTTGATATTAATGAGTTTTTTGGGTTCATTCAGAACATGGTTGTTTTTCAATAATAAAATTAATCCTCAAAAATACAACTTGCCTAATAATTCTGCACTCCCTGTGTGTATGATTATATATATATATATATACACACACACACATATATATACACACACACACACACACACACACAAATTAAAGTCACATACTTGATTTATTAAATATATGCTTTATTTAAAAACTTTTCAATAAATACCATTTGTCCTGTGTGTGCATAGATATAACTGCAGGGCGTCTGTATATCGGAGAACACTGCACCTTAATGTAAATTGATGACATGTTCTGAGAGACCAATAATAAAATTTAGTTGTCTATTTTCAGCCCCCCCCAACACCAAAGAGAAAAAAGTGAGAAACAGTTGAAGTGTTTGTTACCTACATTTCAGAACCATTTACAGTTTTATACATTAAATACAGATTTGCATATGAGACAAGTTATGCCACTTTCACCAATTTGATCAGTTTGTTTACCTACAACAAATAAAAAATAAAGTTAATGATACTTTAAGTATATAAAATTGGCTATTTGCCTATTGTTCCTGGTAACCCTGCCTCCATACGCAAGACAGCTGAAGTGACTGAAATACGAGGGATGTCGTTTTTAGGCCAAGTTCAGTCGCTGTATTCACAGTGCGCTTATCTGGTCTGTAACAAACTTTCAGGCTGTTTGCTACTTCAGCGGGTAAAGTAGGGCGGCCAGAGGTCCAGTTTTAGGCTCCCTGTCCTCCGTCTGACGGAATGGACTCAGCTCCCTCTCATACAGCAGCCCTGTGCAGGGAGAGTCACCATCTCTCCACAGCAGGTGACATGAAGTTTATTTTGTATTGGCTGCGGAATCGGAGGGAGTATTGCCTAACATGTTCAGGTGTGGCCTAGTGGGGTCAGGCGCCCTAAGCCTAGAGTATGGGCGCCCTAAAGGTAGAGAAGCAAGGCTGGATTAGGACAGCACATTTAGGACACTGCTTCCAAACTAGGGCTAGCCTGTGTCTGCTGTAAGGCCGGAGTCTAGACACTGTGGTGTATGGGCCCATGGGCACCGCCATTATGCCATCTGAATCCAGGGGAATTACACAAGTGCCAATGGCACACTGGAACGCACCCGCACCGCCATAGAAACACTGCTATGCCGTTAAGCTGACATCACCAATTTGAATCCCAGCTAAGGTGCTTACACAGGACGAGGGCTGCAGCTAACCATTATTTGAATAAACGATTAGTTGTCGATAATTTAATCGATCGGGAAAAGAAAAAAAAAAAAAACACAAATTACAAAACAGAGAGGTTTATATGATTTTACTTGAAAAATTATGTTCAAAGGCCATATTAAAACAAATTGTGGACGACACTTATGGAGAGGGGGTCCTGTGGGCGGCGCTGTTATGGAGAGGGGGTCCTGTGCCCAGATCCCCCTCCCATAACAGTGCCATAGACCCATCCCCCCCTCCCCATAGCAGTGCCATAGACCGATTTCCCCCCCCCCCCCATAACAGCCCCGGCCCCGCTGCTCACAGCATCTTTATTTTACCTTACATTGACGCTCCAGTAACAGGCAGAGCTGACGGCGGCGTAACGTCACTCACAAGACGCACCTGCTCCGCCCACTTTATGAATGAAGGAGGCGGAGCAGGCGCGTCACATGAGTAAGTGACGTTACACCGCCGTCCGCTCTGCCCGTTACTGGAGCGTCATTGTAAGGTAAAATAAAGATGCAGTGACTTAAAGTGGACCTTTCACCGATTCTTACCCTATGAACCAAGTATACATACATGTGGAGCGGCGCCCGGGGATCTCTCTGCACTTACTATTATCCCCGGGCGCCGCTCCGTTCTCCTGCTATGCCCTCCGGTATCTCCGTTTCCCAAGTTATGGTAAGCGGAGTCTGCCCTAGCGCTGGCCAATCGCATTGCAGAGCTCACAGCCTGGGAGAAAATAACCTCCCAGGCTGTGAGCTCTGCGATGCGATTGGCCAGCGCTAGGGCAGACTCCGCCTACCATAACTTAGGGACTGGTATCTCCGCCTACTATAACTTAGTGAGCGGAGATACCGGAGGGCATAGCAGGAGAACGGAGCAGCGCCCGGGGATAATAGTAAGTGCAGTGAGATCCCCGGGCGCCGCTCTACATATCTGTATAGTTAGTTCATAGGGTAAGAATCGGTGAAAGGTCCTCTTTAAAGTAAACCGCCCGCATAGCAACGAATCGGACGATTATTCGATAACTGGATTCGTCGTTATAATCGATTACATCCCTACACGGGACTTCAGCTCTTCTGACACAATCCTGCGGTGTCTTTAGGACAGATTCTGTTTACTGACTGCCACCTAGACATGACAAGCAGTGACACAACAAGCCCTTCTATATAGTGTGTAGTGCTGCATACAGCATACCGCCTGCTATCAGACTGTACAGCGAGGGGCACTGGGGGGCTCGTCTCCTCCGGCTCTGCTGGATGGCAACCCCTCTGCTCTGCCATTCTGCTCTCAAGAACAAAATCTATTGGGTGAATACACATCAATGTTACCACACAGCAGCTACAAGATACACCCAGCCCCATACACAGAGGCTTACACCCCCCCTTATTATCTGCCCCCTCTCCGAAACACCCCATAAAGCCCCCCTCCCACAGATCTGCATCCTCATGTTCCCAGAATACACCACACCCACCCCCCTCACAGATTGACCTCCCCATAACCACCCCGTAAATCTTCACCCTCATGTCCCCAGAATACACCACATGCTCCCCCCCCCCTCACAGATCTGCACCCTCATGTCCCCAGAATACACCACATGCCCCCCCCCTCACAGATCTGCACCCTCATGTCCCCAGAATACACCACATGCCCCCCCCCCCCTCACAGATTGACCCCCTCCCCCCCCCACAGATCTGCACCCTCATGGTACCAGAATACACTGCATGACCCCCCCCCACACACAGATATGCACCCTCATGGCTCCAGAATACACCCACATGCCCCCCCATAGATCTGCACCCTTATGCCCCCAGAATACACCCACATGCCCCCCCCTCACAGATCTGCACCCTCATGTCCACAGAATACACCACATGCCCCCCCCCCTCACAGATCTGCACCCTCATGTCCCCAGAATACACCACATGCCCCCCCTCACAGATCTGCACCCTCATGTCCCCAGAATACACCACATGCCCCACCCCTCACAGATCTGCACCCTTATGCCCCCAGAATACACCCACATGCCCCCCCCTCACAGATCTGCACCCTCATGTCCACAGAATACACCACATGCCCCCCCCCCTCACAGATCTGCACCCTCATGTCCCCAGAATACACCACATGCCCCCCCTCACAGATCTGCACCCTCATGTCCCCAGAATACACCACATGCCCCACCCCTCACAGATCTGCACCCTCATGTCCCCAGAATACACCACATGCCCCCCCTCACAGATCTGCACCCTCATGTCCCCAGAATACACCACATGCCCCCCCCTCAGATTGACCCCCCCCATAGATCTTCACCCTAATGACCCCAGAATACACCACATGCCCCCCCATAGATCTGCACCCTCATGGTACCAGAATACACTACATGACCCCCCCCCCCCCCACACACAGAGATATGCACCCTCATGGTAACAGACTACACCACATGCCCCCCTACCAGACTGACCCACCCCATAACCCCCTCACAGACCTACACCCTCATGGGCCCCAGAATACACCACATGCCCCCCTCACAGATTAACCCCTCCATGTCCCCAGAATACACCACATGCCCCCTCACAGATTAACCCCCCCCATAATACACCACGTGCCCCCTCACAGATTAACCCCCCATGTCCCCAGAATACACCCCCCTCACAGATTAACCCCTCCATGTCCCCAGAATACACCACATGCCCCCTCAGATTAACCCCCCCATAATACACCACATGCCCCCTCACAGATTAACCCGCCATGTCCCCAGAATACACCCCCCTCACAGATTAACCCCCCCATGTCCCCAGAATACACCACATGCCCCCCCACCCCATAGATCTGCACCCTCATGGTGCCAGAATACACCCACATGCCCGCCCCCCCCCCATAGATCTGCACCCACATGCCCCCCAGAATAAACTCACATGCCCCCCCCCCCCCCATAGATCTGCACCCTCATGGCGCCAGAATACACCCACATGCCCCCCCGAAATAGATCTGCACCCTCATGGCGCCAGAATACACCCACATGCCCCCCCGAAATAGATCTGCACCCTCATGGCGCCAGAATACACCACATGCCCCCCCCATAGATCTGCACCCTCATGTCCCCAGAATACACCACATGCCCCCCCCCTCACAGATTGACCCCCTCCCCCCCACAGATATGCACCCTCATAGCCCCAGAATACACCACATGCCCCCCCCCCCATAGATCTGCACCCTCATGGCTCCAGAATACACCCACATGCCCGCCCCCCCATAGATCTGCACCCTCATGTCGCCAGAATACACCCACATGCCCCCCATAGATCTGCACCCTTATGCCCCAGAATACACCCACATGCCCCCCCCCCATAGATCTGCACCCTCATGGCGCCAGAATACACCCACATGCCCCCCCATAGATCTTCACCCTCATGCCCCCCCCATAGATCTGCACCCTCATGCCCCCCCCATAGATCTGCACCCTCATGTCCCCAGATTACACCACATGCCCCCCCCTCACAGATTGACCCCCCCATAGATCTTCACCCTAATGACCCCAGAATACACCACATGCCCCCCCATAGATCTGCACCCTCATGTCCCCAGAATACACCACATGCCCCCCATAGATCTGCACCCTCATGCCCCCCCCATAGATCTGCACCCTCATGTCCCCAGAATACACCACATGCCCCCCCCCCCCTCACAGATTGACCCCCTCCCCCCCCACAGATCTGCACCCTCATGGTACCAGAATACACTGCATGACCCCCCCCTTGGAGATTGACCCCCCCACACAGATATGCACCCTCATGGCTCCAGAATACACCCACATGCCCCCCCCCCATAGATCTGCACCCTTATGCCCCCAGAATACACCCACATGCCCCCCCCCCATAGATCTGCACCCTCATGGCACCAGAATACACCCTCATGCCCCCCCCCCTATAGATCTGCACCCTCATGGCGCCAGAATACACCACATGCCCCCCCCCCATAAATCTTCACCCTAATGACCCCAGAATACACCACATGCCCCCCCCCCCCCACAGATCTGCACCCTCATGGTACCAGAATACACTACATGACCCCCCCCCCCTTGGAGATTGACCCCCCCACACAGATATGCACCCTCATGGCCCCAGAATACACCACATGCCCCCCCCATAGATCTGCACCCTTATGCCCCCAGAATACACCCACATGCCCCCCCCCCCCCCATAGATCTGCACCCTCATGTCCCCAGAATACACCACATGCCCCCCTCACAGATTGACCCCCCCCCCCCCACAGATCTGCACCCTCATGGTACCAGAATACACTACATGACGACCCCCCCCCTTTGAGATTGACCCCCCCCCCCCCCACAGAGATATGCACCCTCATGGTAACAGACTACACCACATGCCCCCCTACCAGAATGACCCACCCCATAACCCCCTCACAGACCTACACCCTCATGGCCCCAGAATACACCACATGCCCCCCCCCCCCCATAGATCTGCACCCTCATGGGCCCCAGAATACACCACATGCCCCCCCCCCATAGATCTGCACCCTCATGGTGCCAGAATACACCCACATGTACGCCCCCCCATAGATCTGCACCCTCATGCCCCCAGAATACACCCACATGCCCCCCCCCCACAGATCTGCACCCTCATGGTGCCAGAATACACCCACATGCCCCCCCACCCCATAGATCTGCACCCTCATGGTGCCAGAATACACCCACATGCCCCCCCACCCCATAGATCTGCACCCTCATGGTGCCAGAATACACCCACATGCCCCCCCCCCCCATAGATCTGCACCCTCATGGTGCCAGAATACACCCACATGCCCCCCCACCCCATAGATCTGCACCCTTATGCCCCCCAGAATACACCCACATGCCCCCCCCCCCACAGAGATATGCACCCTCATGGTAACAGACTACACCACATGCCCCCCTACCAGAATGACCCACCCCATAACCCCCTCACAGACCTACACCCTCATGGCCCCAGAATACACCACATGCCCCCCCCCCCCCCATAGATCTGCACCCTCATGGGCCCCAGAATACACCACATGCCCCCCCCCCATAGATCTGCACCCTCATGGTGCCAGAATACACCCACATGTACGCCCCCCCATAGATCTGCACCCTCATGCCCCCAGAATACACCCACATGCCCCCCCCCCCACAGATCTGCACCCTCATGGTGCCAGAATACACCCACATGCCCCCCCACCCCATAGATCTGCACCCTCATGGTGCCAGAATACACCCACATGCCCCCCCACCCCATAGATCTGCACCCTCATGGTGCCAGAATACACCCACATGCCCCCCCACCCCATAGATCTGCACCCTCATGGTGCCAGAATACACCCACATGCCCCCCCACCCCATAGATCTGCACCCTCATGGTGCCAGAATACACCCACATGCCCCCCCACCCCATAGATCTGCACCCTTATGCCCCCCAGAATACACCCACATGCCCCCCACCCCATAGATCTGCACCCTTATGCCCCCCAGAATACACCCACATGCCGCCCCCCCATAGATCTGCACCCTCATGGCACCAGAATACACCCACATGCCTCCCCCCATAGATCTGCACCCTCATGGCACCAGAATACACCCACATGCCGCCCCCCATAGATCTGCACCCTCATGGCACCAGAATACACCCACATGCCGCCCCCCCATAGATCTGCACCCTCATGGCACCAGAATACACCACATGCCCCCCCATAGATCTGCACCCTCATGGCACCAGAATACACCACATGCCCCCCCCCCCTCACAGATTGACCCCCCTCCCCCCACAGATCTGCACCCTCATGGTACCAGAATACACTACATGACACCCCCCCCCCCCCTTGGAGATTGACCCCCCCCACACAGATCTGCACCCTCATGGCTCCAGAATACACCCACATGCCCCCCCCCCCCCATAGATCTGCACCCTCATGCCCCCAGAATACACCCACATGCCCCCCCCATAAATCTTCACCCTAATGACCCCAGAATACACCACATGCCCCCCCCCCCACAGATCTGCACCCTCAAGGTACCAGAATACACTACATGACCCCCCCCCCTTGGAGATTGACCCTCACACACAGATATGCACCCTCATGGCGCCAGAATACACCCACATGCCCCCCTCCCCCATAGATCTGCACCCTCATGGCGCCAGAATACACCCACATGCCCCCCCCCCCATAGATCTGCACCCTCATGGCGCCAGAATACACCCACATGCCCCCCCCCCCATAGATCTGCACCCTCATGGCGCCAGAATACACCCACATGCCCCCCCCATAGATCTGCACCCTCATGGCGCTAGAATACACCACATGCCCCCCCCTCACAGATTGACCCCCTCCCCCCCCCCCACAGATCTGCACCCTCATGGTACCAGAATACACTGCATGACGACCCCCCCACACAGATATGCACCCTCATGGCCCCAGAATACACCACATGCCCCCCTCACAGATTAACCCCCCCATGTCCCTAGAATACACCACATGCCCCACTCACAGATTAACCCCCCCATGTCCCCAGAATATACCACATGCCCCCCTCACAGATTAACCCCCCCCATGTCCCCAGAATATACCACATGCCCCCCTCACAGATTAACCCCCCCCCATGTCCCCAGAATATACCACATGCCCCCCTCACAGATTAACCCCCCCCATGTCCCCAGAATACACCACATGCCCCCTCACAGATTAACCCCCCCCATGTCCCCAGAATACACCACATGCCCCCTCCCTTCACAGATCTGTAACCTGCCTCCTCATGTATGCGCTCCTATGGACTCTAGCTCTGCAGCACATCCAGGCACACACAGCTCCTCCTCCTTCACAAGCTCCTGCAGTCTGGGTTTATAAGCACTTCCCACACTTGACCA
Source organism: Bufo bufo (assembly GCF_905171765.1). NCBI lineage: Eukaryota > Metazoa > Chordata > Amphibia > Anura > Bufonidae > Bufo > Bufo bufo. The sequence continues at coordinate 795,397,292 of NC_053389.1, read as the reverse complement.
TGTGACCATGAAGGAGCATGTGACCAGTGACGTCACAGACCTCGTTCTAACAACTCCACTCTAGCATCTACCCTCTTACTTTCTCAGGTAGCCATACAAGTGTAATTAGTGGGCGGGGCCTATCCTCCACTGCGGGCCCCCTTCCCCCAGGGGCCCCATAGCAGCTGCGTGGTCTGCCTCTATTGGAGGTACGCCACTGACTATTAGTGTCTGAGCGCAGTTATTTTTTAGAGCACTGTGTGCCAATAATTGTTTAAGGGGGCACTATCTGTGTGGTAGTAGTATTCCCAGGGGTACTGTTTCTGCAGTATAGTATTGGGGGCACTATCTGTGTGGTAGTAGTATTTCCAGGGGTACTGTTTCTGCAGTATAGTATTGGGGGCCTAGCGGGTACAGTATTGGGGGCACTATCTGTGTGGTAGTAGTATTTCCAGGGGGACTGTTTCTGCAGTATAGTATTGGGGGTGGCAGGAGACTAATGTCTGTTTCTCAATCTCTGCAGAGACGGGAGATGGCAGAAAAATCATCATGGCGGTCTGGTCAGAATGGAGAAGATGAGGAAAGAGAACGTCTACATCAAAGGTGACATCACTGGATGTAAGAGGTATGGGGCGCTATGTAGGAGAGGAGATTCTCCGGCTCCTCCTCCTGCCATTTGCAGAAGGAGGATTCAGAGCTGGGTGAGGACGACGAAAGGGGGCAGCAGGCCATGGGCGGGTGGCAGATGGTGGGGGGGAACCACAAGCCTTGAGCAGTATCAGGGGAGGGAGGAGAGCGGAGGAGCTTCCTGGCTGTAGCTTGTTATATAAGCAGGCAGTGCAGCCAGGACAGACCTCCCCTCTCCGTATGATGTGTAGACAGGCCTCAACTATAGAATGTCAGCTGTACAGTGTGTGTTGGGAGTGGCCTATTAAATGTAGGAGGGGCTTTTAATAATGGGCGGGGCTAAAAATGGGCCACTTGACTGGATTTGCCCCCAAGGACTAAGGCTGCCAGCCCTCCCCTGCCCCTCCATCAATTGGACCCCAGACCAAACCCCTAAGTAATGGCCCCTATAAGGCTCCCCACCTCCATTAATAAGACTTCAGAACAGACCTCAAAGTAATGGCCCCTATAAGACTCCCCCCACCGTCATCAATCAGACCTCAGATTAGACAAAAAACAATAGCTAAAACTTATATCTCTCCTGTTCCAGAAGACACCGATACTCTGGAGATCCAGTGCGCTCCTCTTGCAGTTCTGTACTGACATGACATTGCTCAGCATGAACACTGTCAGGACACAGCACAGCGCGGCACCCAGAGCAAAAGACCAGGGAGCGGTGAGTAATAACAGCACTAGCAGCGCTATACTCACCACTCCTCGGCCTCCCGTAAACAATTGAGTATAAAAAAAACACACACTCTAAAATAATGTTTAATTGTGCCCCCTTTCCCTTTGAGAATCCCAGACATTCCTGGTCATTTAAAAAATCTCTACCTGGCAATTTTTTTAGGTCCCAAAAAGAGGACATGTTTGGGGAAAAGATATATCATATCTTATGTTTACATCATGACATTAAGCATGTGATCTATGCTGGGGTTTAGTCACACGTTATTATGGAACCAGTCAGGGTTTATACACATAGGAGAGTGTCCTTATGCTAGAACTGCATCTTGCTTATGCCTCTTTTTGCTATATATACAGTATATGTAGCATGCTGTACATGGTGACCTGCTTGTTTGAAAAAGGCTATTTAGCCAAAACGCATTACATCTGCCTGTATTTTGTTTATGGCAATAAAGTGAAGATTTTCAGCATCAAAAAGTGAGTGCTGATCCACTTCTGCTTGGATGTATGGGCCTGCAAACCAGGATACAAGGACTACCTTCTTCCAGAGTGAAGAAAGAAGTGGTCAGAGTAATTTTACTCGACTGTATACTTTCTATAGAGGAATGAGGTGACTATAGTACCAATAGGGGATGGCAAGGTTGTATGTCCTCTTTGTATCTAAGGGGTCCCCTCTACAACATAATAGGGAGCATGGCAGTTGAGGCCCCCAGCACAGATCTTGTCTCGGGGCCCATAGCCCTCATTACTATGCACTGTTCTATCTGATCCTATCTTTGTTTGGATGTTCCTGGTTTCATTAATCCTTACAGGTCAGCATCTGCTCTGTGTTTTCCCATATCTGCTGCTTTTACTGGAAATTGCAGAGTTTCCAAATCTCTTTAGATCCTCCCTATTACTGATTACAGAGACTGTTTGCTCTGTCCATTGCCTAGATACTATAAAGCCCCAGCGCCCAGCAGAGAGAGCATTCCATGCTGGATACACCATGGGGTGTAGAGTTCTTTGTCTCACCCTGCTCGCCTTACTGGCTGGTTGCTTTGGACAACCGTGAGTACAGTTAGTTTCTGTTCCTTTTACTCTTAAGTACATAAGAAAGAAGCCACCTCTGAATTATGTGTATGTGCAAGCTATTTTGTTTGGTGGCATCTGAATAGTCAGTAGACTTTAAGCTCTTTTGGCAGGACCAGTTTTAGGAGATAGCAAACTGGGTGACAACTAAAACTACCCAGCGTTATTTAGTGGCATGTGTTGGCATTATTTGGGAATTGAAATGACACTTTGCTGAAAAAAGTATAAACTGTATTAATTGTATTGTATGGTCATAAGTCATTATTTCCGTTTTCTACTATTGTAATTTGTGGAGCTACTTTTGGAGTTCTAATATTTGGATATTGCATATTATTTTACCGTTGTTATAAAGGCTGTATTTGGTGGTATTGTTTTGGCAGTATGATTTCATTGTGGAGGCTGAAATTACAAGAGCTATTGTCAAAAAATGGCAAGTAAAGGGGCATGTGATTTTCTGTAAATCTGACCCGCTTTGTTGGTCATCATTATGTCAATTATCGTATCTGTAAAGAGATGTCACCATAACCTGTATCTGGTTCATCATATGAGACAGTGGACTCTAAGTTCTGTGGTTATTTTCACTTAATGGGGTTCAGTGCAGTTTCTAGGTAAAATTTCTCTCAGGGCGAGTGTCAAAAAAACTCCCCCCCCCCCCCCCCCAGCTTCATTGTAAGGTAATAAAGATGCGGTGATCTAATGTTCAAGGACCCGCAGGCATAGCGCCTGACCGCCCGCTCCCGCCCGCATAGCAACGAATCGGCCGATTATTCGATAACGGGATTCGTTGACAACGAATCCCGTTATCGAATATTATCGATAACGTTGATTAATCTTTGCAGCCCTAAATGACACCCACAGCAGCCTCCATTCTAAATAATGTCCATAGTGATCCTTATTAAAAATAATGTCCCCCACAGTGGCCCCCATTTTCATGTCCCCCGCATCGGCCCCCGCACCCCATTGTAATTAATGCCCACCCAGTGTCTCCCCATTGTATAAAATGTGGAACCACATTGCACGGACGGTCACAGTGTCCCACAGACTCAGGCTCTCACTCACAGCAGGCTTCTTTCTCAGCACTGCTCCGGGCGGGCAGTAACAGGCAGGCAGTGCGGGCGGCGGTGCTCACCTCACTCACTGTACGTCACGCGGCGCTTGACGTACAGTGAGTGAGCGCCGCCGCCCGCAGAGCCTACCTGTGGGGGGACATTATTTTTAATAAGAATCACTATGGACATTATTTAGAATGGAGGCTGCTGTGGGTGTCATTATAACTGTATAATGTCTGATAGGCCTAGTCCTGAGTTATATTACCATGCCCTGTATAATAATGTACCCTGATAACCCTTAGTTATATTACCCCAGCCGGGTAATATAACTAAGTGGTATCAGGGATGGGTACATTATTATACAGGGCATGGGCAGGGTAATATAACTAAGGGGTATCAGGGATGGGTACATTATTATACAGGGCAAGGTAATATAACTCAGCTCAGGACTAGGCCTATCAGACATTATAGTTATAATGACACCCACAGCAGCCTCCATTCTAAATAATGTCCATAGTGATCCTTATTAAACTTAATGTCCCCCACAGTGACAGTGGCCCCCACAGTGGCCCCCACCCCCCATTGTAATTAATGCCCCCCCCCCCCCCCCACCATCCACAGTGTCCCCATTGTAAAAAAAATTGTTTGTTTAACCACATTGCCAGGGGCGGACTGACCGGTCGGGCACTTCGGACATGGTCCGTGGGCCCGGCCGGGATGGGGGCCCGCCGCAGAATAACAATGTGGTAATGGCAGCGGGGCCCGGTGCACTCACTGTATTCTATCGCACCTGGCCCCGCTCACTGTAATACTAATTTTCATATGTGAACAAACAAGAAGAGAAATCCTCTGCGATCCTCTCCCTCTCTGTACTCACAAACTCAGTAGCAGGCCGGGCGGCAGCGCAACTCACTGACGTCACGCGCCTGCTTCATTCATAAAGTGGGAGGAGCAGGCGCGTGACATCAGTGAGTTGCACTGCCGCCCGGCCTGCCTGCTACTGAGTTTGTGAGTACAGAGAGGGAGAGGATCTCAGAGGATTTCTCTTCTTGTTCACATATGAAAATTAGTATTACAGTGAGCGGGGCCCGGTGTAATAGAATACAGTGATTGCACCGGGCCCCGCTGCCATTACAACACCAGATGCCGGCCCCCAGACCCTGTATTGGGGGTCATTCACTCACAGGGACACTGTTATGGGGGGATATGTGGATGACACATATATAGCATAAGGTGCTATATATGTGTCACCCACAGTGCCATCCACAGAGCCCCCACGACAGTGCCATCCACAGCGCCCCCACGACAGTGCTATCCACAGAGCCCCCACGATAGTGCCATCCACAGAGCCCCCACGATAGTGCCATCCACAGAGCCCCCACGACAGTGCCATCCACAGAGCCCCCACGATAGTGCCATCCACAGAGCCCCCACGATAGTGCCATCCACAGAGCCCCCACGACAGTGCCATCCACAGAGCCCCCACGACAGTGCCATCCACAGAGCCCCCACGACAGTGCTATACACAGAGCCCCCACGACAGTGCCATCCACAGAGCCCCCACGACAGTGCCATCCACAGAGCCCCCACGACAGTGCCATCCACAGAGCCCCCACAACAGTGCCATCCACAGAGCCCCCACGACAGTGCCATCCACAGAGCCCACACGACAGTGCCATCCACAGAGCCCCCACGACAGTGCCATCCACAGAGCCCCCACGACAGTGCCATCCACAGAGCCCCCACGACAGTGCCTTCCACATAGCCCCTATGACAGTGCCATCCACAGAGCCCCCACAACAGTGCGATCCACAGACCACCATTAGTTCAAAACCCACCAAAAGCACACCTTATGGTTCAAAATATTTTTTAATTTGGCTATTCCCCACCCCTCTTGTAATTGTTCCGCTACTTGTGGGCTGCACGGGCATGAGTTCAGTCACTTCGGTGCACAATCCCGCCCTGCAGCGCGTGATCCCGCCGCTGTAGGTCACGGGTCTCGCGGGATCACGCGCCGAAGTGACTGAACTCATGCCCACGTAGCCCGCAAGTAGCAGATCAGTGGAACAAGTTCAAGGTGGAGGGGACTGTTTCTAACAGAGGCTCACTAATGGACGCTGAGATTAGATCACCCCATACGAAATCTGACCCTGGAGGTCATCATGCAGAGTGTGAGGATGTCCAGCGTCAGATACCGGACCAAAGGTCTGTTTTACTCCAGGAAGCCCTCAGGTGGCTGCCAGCGACTAGAGGCTGACTTATTGCTAGAACGTAAACAATTCAGTTTCTCTAGAACATTGCAGCTCGATTTGCAAAAGGGACACTGTACCCAGACCACATCAATGAGATGAAGTGGTCTGGGTGCCTTTTGTGTCGCTTTAACTTTGAAATCTTTTAGCTTTTTGTGCAGCCGTTTCCATAAAAAACGAACTTTTATCGATATGCTAATGAGCCTCTAGGTGCTATGCGGGCGTCTTTTCAGCACCTAGAGGCTCGGTCTACTCGCACAAAATGCCGCCCAGCGCGTCCCTCCAGCCCGCCCATCTCCTCTGGAATGCGATCCTCCCTCTGAGTCAGCGGGCGAATTCTCGCGCATGCGCTGTGTGTGTCTGTCTTCGGCGCAGTTAATGTCTGACCGCTCCCTGCACAGACATCTCCACTGCGTCTGTTCCTCGGAGCACTATGACGTCATCGGCGCAGGCGCAGTGGAGATGTCTGTGCAGAAAGTGGTCAGACATTAACTGCGCCGAAGACAGATGCGCACGGCGCATTCGCGAGAATTCGTCCGCTGACTCAGAGGGAGGATTGCATTCCAGAGGAGATGGGCGGGCTGGAGGGACGCGCTGGGCGGCATTTTGTGTGAGTAGACTGAGCCTCTAGGTGCTGAAAAGACGCCCGCATAGCACCTAGAGGCTCATTAGCATATCGATAAAAGTTAGTTTTTTATGGAAACGGCTGCAAAGCTATTATAATAGCATTGTTTGGTAGAGCAGACACTAGCGGATCGTGTGTCTGACAGCTAAATTTCTCAAAACGAGGTGGTAGAAACCCTTCAAAGATTGTGTAGGGTGTGGCTGGAGGAGAGACAAGGGTGGGGCTTGCAGCAGAACATGGGTGGGGCCTGTAAGGGGGCCCTTGATTTATTTTGCCCGGGGGCCCTGAGGGTTCTCAGTCCGCCCCTGCACATTGCACCCACCCAGTGACCCACTGTCCCGGATCCACAGAATAGACTCAGGCTTGCCTCACAGCAGGCTTCTTTTCAGCATCAGCACTGCTCAGGGGCTCAGGGCGGGCAGTAACAGGCAGGCAGCGCGGCGCTCACTCACTGTACGTCACGCGCCTGCGCCGCCTAGTGGGAGGCGCAGGCGCGTGACGTCAGTAAGTGCCGCCCGCACGTACCGGAGCTGAGTGACTGGACTCGGTACGTAAGGACACTGTCTGTAGATAAGAGAGGACTCGGCACTCGGGCGCAGGTCGCAGGGCAGGCGAGATCTCAGAGGGAGGGAGCCAGGGCGCACGGCACTAGAGTAATAACAGGCAGAGAAACAACAAGAGGGCGCCCCTGCTGGCGCCCCCCTTCTGACAGCGCACTGGGCGGCCGCCCGGCCCGCCCGGTCCTAGAAACGGCCCTGATGGGGTTGTCCCACAAAAAAAAAATATTCTACATTTTTCAGACAAGCACCTGGATCTGAATACTTTTGTAATTGCATATCTGAGGTATTCAATAAAAATATATCTGTATAGCGCCACCTGCTGTTTGTTCCTTTGCTTCTCTCTCTGTGGATGTTTGTGCTCAGTTCCATCCTTCAACTATTAGAAGCTGTGATAGTTATAGAACACCCCCTTGAGCTACCAACTTGAAAAACATCTAGCAGAGCAGATGGAACAATGAATGAGGAGATCTCTGGATCCATGTGAGGTACAGAGCTGGTTCTAGCTCTTTTATATGACTCATGGTATAACCCCTTTTATGAAGCTGAACAGTGCTGGAATGCATAAGGCTTTCAACTCAATGCAGAAATACCTTTGCAGTACTAACCTCCAGATGAGTTCAGAGTGAGGGACATTTCTGGATTTAAGACAACAGTTGGGATTGTCCCTCCAAACGATACCTCTCAACTTTTTGGACGATCAAAGAGGGACACTTATGGTTAAAATTAATTTTTCCTGCATATCTATTGACTTCAATAGTTTTCTCTTGCGAAATAGTGCAAAAATAATCTGAATATAGAAATTTCTAAAATCCCAACTGAATTAAATAATGAAATAATATAAAAGACAGGCTCTAATATACAAAGATGCACCAGAGAAACACTTTCTAGGTCAATGTTGTGATTGTAATAATGCAAATCTATACTCCAGATGAAAAAGAGGGACATTTAGGGAGCAAAGAGGGACAGAGATATTTGGATCAAAAAGAGGGATGCAAGTCAATATTCAGAATTTAGGAACACTGATCAAACATTGTCCATTTCTAAACCAAAAAGCAGAACCCGTGTATGTTTTAACCTGGCATTGACTATGCCTGTGGCATAGATACATTTCCACCACAATGTTCTACGCTCAGGTCATGGTGCCTTCTCTTGTATTCTTCAGGAGCTCTGTATCATAATTATTTTGACACTATTTTGACACTACATAGTAATGTATGCCAACGCTATGTATCGTATGGCTCTAGGGAGTATATGGAACCATGTTGTAGGCACTCTGTGGTAATATTATTTAGGCACTATATTTCAAAACATGCTATAAGAGTATTATGTTGGTCATGTGTGGCATGTTTACATTTTTAGGAAATATACAAAATAGTAATTGTGACAAAATTATGGTGGTATCAACCTCAGTTTACCTCCTTACCAAGAAAACAGTTAAAAGGCTGGCACCAACAAGCTTTATCCAGGGGCCTCGAAAAACCTTTATCTGACCTTGTTGTCTGTTCTCAATAGTTTGGCTGATGCCCCTTTTTTATTTCCTATAGATGTACTCTCATTACACCCAATGTGCTACGCATTGAGAGTGAAGAAACCATCGTTGTAGATGGGCACAACAAGGCTTTTGATGCTGAAGTTGAGATTCAGGACTTTCCTAGGAAAACTTCCAGTTTAGCAAAGCAGATTATCTCCCTGAATAATGGCAACAACTTCCTGGGCACTGCTAAAGTCACGGTAAAATCATGGCATAACCCAATGGGCAAAAATATATCACACATGTTTCTATCACTTCTTGATTTTGGATGATTTGTCATTTTCTTCTTACTTTTTCTTTTCAGATTCCCTTTAAAGATTTTTCTAAGGATCCAAAAGTCAAGCAATATGTCTACGTAACTGTGAAGTCTCCCATTTGCAATATGGAAAAAGTTGTTCTGCTGGGCTATCAAAGTGGATATGTTTTTATTCAAACTGACAAGACAATATATACACCGGCGTCTACAGGTATCACCATGGATGGTTTGGCTATGGCCATGTATTTGGCATTCAGTTTCCTGAACTAGTCATAGTAGAGGCTACAATGCAAACTGAGAATGTGATCTTTGGAGCTCTGCTGTAGACATATGAGGAATTTATGGCAAGCACTACAAAGACCACACCGTTTTTTCACATGGGTCTTTTCAACTTTGTAGAATTGTCTAACTTATTTTCTCTTCATCGCACAGTTCTCTATCGCATCTTCTCTATGAACTCCAAGATGTCTCCTACGAATAAAGCAGTGATCATAGAATTTTTGGTAAGGCAACTTTTAGGCATCTTACATATTTTACCAAATAAATTAAAGCTAGGAATTTCACAATTTGAAAATTTTACCAAAATTAGAACCAATTCTAAAATTAGAACCAAACTTTACCGTGTATGGATACCACAATGTAGAAGTCATATCTTGGTTTTCCCGACTGGAATTTAAGGGAAAGTGGAAGGCCACAAAATAATATAAGAATGTAGATTCTAGAAAAAAAAGTAAAGGGAATCTGTCAACAGTCAGGATTGACCTGAGCTTATTTAAAACACACTCTTCTTTCCCCAATCTGCTGCCACTTTTTGGAGAAATAAGTGTTGGTTTAAATATTCAAATTAGGGCTTAAGTGCACCGATGGTGGGCAGCTCCTCTGCTCTGCTTTCCTGGACTCCCCTTCCCCTGGATAACTGGCCCTGTCTATCAAGTGGACATTATTTATTGTGTTAGAAACCTCCACCAGAAAGATATAACAAATCATTCACTACTCCAATAAAGAAGTATTTTTATCTCATAAACTGATGACATATTATCAGAGGTCGGACCCAGTCAATCCTGGGCGTTATGGAGCTAAGACCCTTTAATGTTTTTTTTTTCTCTGCGCAGTGGTGCTCTTGACACCTGGCTGTGCTGGAGTCAGGATCCCACCCTGTTCACATGAATGGAGCTGTGCTGTTGTTCCCCTGTACAGTGGGTGGCCATTGCTCCACTGGAAAGGAAAAAAAACTATTAAGGGGCTGTGCCACTTCATTCTCAAGAGGAATGTGGGTAGCAGAGGTCATACCCTACCAATCATAAATGATTGGTACTATCACTTTATGAGATATGAATACTCTTTTAGATCACTCTGTGATACTGCTGGATCATTGTTGAAGTAGCTTATGGTCGGATTGAGATCGTTGAGTTGGATGAAAGACTGGCCTGCAAGTTGGAGAGGTGGTGTCTTCAGTTCTTGAAATGTTCTTCCAGAATCCTTTATGTAGATTTTATTCCAGGCCTCACCTTACCTCAAGTCCAAAATCCCCTACTTCACCAAGAGTACAACTTCCACCTGATGTACAACAATTTTCACCTATGCAAATTATATATTTTTCTAAAATGAAAAGAAAGGCAATGATGAGGGGGCAATCACCCTCAACAGCTGTCTGCAGATGAGGTACTGTCTTAGGTCTTATCCAGGTTATGCCTCAAGCCTTGTTTAAAAGGTCAGCTTTCTTTTAGTTTTTTTGGAAAGAGAGCTAATTTGCATATATTTTTCCCAGAGGAGCATTGTCTGGCTTACAAAACTCCTTAAGCCTAATTGCAGTCTCCATAAGGAGAAATAGTAACCGAATAGTTGAACCTAGTTTAGGAGTAAAATATCCACAGTATGTTTTTTATGCCTATTGCATGTTTCACCTTCATTTCTTGTCTGTATAGACACCTGAAAATATAATTGTTAAGAGAGATACGGTCAAAACGGATGGAGATTCTGGTATCATCAGCTTATCCCACAAACTACCAGACCTAGTGAGGTAAAGATCACATTTCATACTCTACTCAAACATCTCAAAACTCCCATTTACTGTGCACAAGAGATATGAACATCATGCTAGGATAGTTGTCCTTCAAACAGGAAGCAAGCCAAGTCCTATATAGCTTTAATTGGTATGTACAAAATTGTCTGATCTTAATTCACTACATAATCGATGCACAAATGTGGGATCTTTCCCAGGTGCCATGACAAACCAAGTATAACTGCTATATGTCATTGACATATACATACATACCATGTGTTGCCTATTCTTCTCTTGAAGAACGATGCCCCCTCTTTCTTGATGGTATTGCCAGTCTGGAGCCATACAGTGCTCTTATAATGTCATATAAATCTGTCCCTACAGTGTGGGTGTATGGACCATCTCAGCAAAATACGAAGACTCTCCTCTGCAAAATTACACCACAAACTTTGAAGTGAAGGAATATGGTAGGAGACCGTTATTATGGGACATACTGGTAATGTCACTTTCCTGTTCGTTTTCTAATGATTTCTCCATTTTCTCCCATATAGTCTTACCCACATTTGAGATTCAGCTGATTCCGGAGAAGTCATATTTTTACATTGAGGATTCTGAATTTATAGTGGACATCAAAGCAAAGTAAGTCCACGAGCTTTATGAGATAAACAGTTCTGAAAAAAAAAATCTAAAATGGCTGCATACAGGAGATATATAAGAGATATGATTCAAACTATCATAGCACATATCCTGATGAAAATCGGAGAATTAGTGGAAATTCCAACAAACTTTCATAGCCTATTTTTCTGTAAGGCTACAAAGAGTATGATACTTTCCGGCTGATACAATATATCTTGTAATGTAGATGGCCTTGAGAATTTCAAGAGTGCTCCTGATATATAGAACTGTAGACTGATCAGAGGAAACGTCCTACTATGGCTACTTTAATATCCATGGAAAAACTGCTTATGGTGCCTGGCAGACACTCCATCAATGTCCACCCTATTTACCCCAAAGCTAAACAATATCAGAGGTGCTTGGTGCTGGTCTAAGTCCCATAAAAGATGAACTTCCACCTTAACCAAACATGAGTCTAAATGGTGAAGCCATCTCATGTCTTCAATCCATTGCTGTGACAACTTTTGATCAGTGATACCTGTATATCTATACCAGAGGGGCCAATGTGTTGCAGTGATCAGTTATATCCATAGCAGAAGACTATGCGTTCCATAACTGTACTGTTCATGATATCTGATTTTTCTGTTTTTTGTCAAAAAATTTAGATTCCTCTATGGGCAGCCTGTAAAAGGTTTTGGGTTTGTAATGTTTGGGTTGAAGAAAGATGGTGTAAAGACCAGTCTACCAGAGACTCTGAGGCGATTTCAAGTAGGAAAATTATATATTTTAGAATTCTATATATATTTTGATTTGTTACCACTATTCATTATTGACAATTTTCTTGGTGACCATTTTAATTCATTAGCTTACAAACGAAGGAGAAGCGACCGCTGAATTGTTGAGAGGCGATCTCGTAAAAAGATTTAAAAATGTTGAAGACATGCTGCAATACACCTTATATATGTCAGTTACCCTCATCACTGAATCTGGTGAGTCCTATTATATCCTTGAGTTATTTATGTATGTGTATAGTCTATGTATGAGTTTCTAAGTATCTAAGAGTATCAAGGAATTGTGTCAGGCAATGTCTTTATTATTAGCACATTTCCAGTATTGGTCAGTAGAGCATTAAAAAATACTATATTTCATACTTGAGTCACCTATTTATTTAAAGGGCTTTTGCAGGAGTTTAAAACTGATGACCTATCCTCTGGATATGGTATCTGATCGGTGGTAGTCTGACACCCGGAACCCCCACTGATGAGTTGTTTGAGAAGGGACCGGCAATTGCCGTGACACCACGGCCTTCTCTCAGCTCACCAAGCACAGCGCCATCCATTGTATAGTGGCTGTTCTTGGTATCACAGATCAGCACCATTCTCTTTAATGGCGCTAAGCTGCACCTAGGCCATATGACCGATGAACATGATACAGATGAGTCCCCACTTAACTGATCACTTAGCTCAACATATGTTTGATACTGTTTGCTGAGCTGTGTATCTAATCTTATCAGGTGTGATACTGTCTGCAGAGTTGTGTATCTAAGTCTATTGTGTGTGATACTGCCTGTTGAGTTGCGTATCTAATCCTATCATGTGTAATACTGTCTGCTCATCTGTGTATCTAATCCTATCATGTGTGATATTGTTTGCAGAGTTGTGTATCTAATCCTATTCTGTGTGATACTGTCTGCTGAGCTGTATATCTAATCCTACCATGTGTGATACTGTCTGCAGAGTCGTGTGTCTAAGCCTATTGTGTTCGATACTGTCTGCTGAGTTGTGTATCTAATCCTATCATGTGTGATACTGCCTGCTAAGCTGCGTATCTAATACTACCATGTGTGATGTTGTTTGCAGAGTTGTGTATCTAATCCTATCATGTGTGATACTGTCTATGAAGCTATGATATGTATGTGTATAGAGTGTGATGCTGCCTGCTGAGCTGTGTATCTAATCCTATTCTGTGTGATACTGTCTATGAAGCTATGATATGTATGTGTATAGAGTGTGATACTGCCTGCTGAGCTGTGTATCTAATCCTATTAGGTGTGATACTGTCTATGAAGCTATGATATGTATGTGTATAGAGTGTGATACTGCCTGCTGAGCTGTGTATCTAATCCTATTCTGTGTGATACTGTCTATGAAGCTATGATATGTATGTGTATAGAGTGTGATACTGCCTGCTGAGCTGTGTATCTAATCCTATTAGGTGTGATACTGTCTATGAAGCTATGATATGTATGTGTATAGAGTGTGATACTGCCTGCTGAGCTGTGTATCTAATCCTATTCTGTGTGATACTGTCTATGAAGCTATGATATGTATGTTTATAGAGTGTGATACAGATACAGAGATAAGGAGCTCTTCTCTGTGTACATACTGGACTCTGCAGCCACTGCGGGGGAGGTGCTGATGGATTCCAGTCCCTGCATTTCCCCGTCTTGTGGATGTTAGATAAGTTATAGAAGCCGATCCATGTTGCTATTGGAAAACATAACACAAAACATTCTTATTGTCTTGGGTCCCTGAGGCGGTGCTTATTTTTAGAAAAAAATAATAAATAACAAAACACTTTCCACAGAGCACTACATGCCACTGGTTTTTTCCCGCTTACATTTTTTTTGGCGGTTTGACCTTCACCCAGTGGCAGACCCAGGTATGTGGACCTTTAGAAAAAAAATGCTTGAGTTCTCCTGATTCAGGGTTTAATTTTAATAAACTTTAATTATGGGTTTAAGGCAGAAAATAACAATTGCACCATTTTCATTTACAACATTTCCCAATTCCAATGAATTCCAATGGTGCCGCTGTAGTCCAGGACCACATCATGGATCTACAGGAGGTCTGCCCTTTACTCTTCCATGGCTAACATGAAAAGCTTTAGTGATGCAGAATGTTACATGCCAGGGGCACGGCCTTTGTTCTCTATCACTATGTTAGCATTCAGCATTATAGCTTCTCACAGAGGTCCCATCATCTAAGTCCCCAGGCCTCCTATTTCCTGCTTATGTCCAGGCTCCAGGCCCTGTCTCTGTATTAGCTGTCTGTTTGCTCTGACTATTCACCATTGTATCCAGCGGTTCTGTGATTAGTCCCTGATTCAGTTACATCCAGCCGCTCCTCTATTGTTCACACCTAGAAGTGTAAATGGAAGGCTTTACTTCTTCTGAGACATTGGTCTTCATCCAAAAAGCAAACTTCCTAAGTGCACAAAATCAACTGATACCAGAATTGTAACTAATGAAATATACACTGCAAACAATGTTTCTGCTTTCCACAACTATTACCCCTATTTTCCTGCACTGATGAAACCCCTGCACCCAGCAAGGAGCTTCTTATCTCCCCTCCATCTGACCCCCTGCTCAGATCTGTTCCTTAATATAAAACCTTCCTCTCTAGATGGAATTGTAAGAGACAGAAAACCTGGGAATGTAAAATGAGCCACTGTATCACACACAATAGGATTAGATACAGAGCTCAGCAGGCAGTATCACACATGATAGGATTAGATGCGCAGCTTTGCAGACAGTATCACACATGATAGGTTTAGATACACAGCTCAGCAAAAAGTATCACATCTGATAGGATTAGATACACAGCTCAGCAGGCCGTATCACACATGCTATGATTAGATACACAACTCATCAGGCAGTATCACACACAATAGGCTTAGATACACAACTCTGCAGACAGTATCACACATGATAGGATTAGATACACAGCAGAGCAGACAGCATTACACAAGGTAGAATTACAGAGGTACACGACTCTGCAGACAGTATCACACATGATAGGATTAGATACACATCTCAGAAGACAGTATCACACATGATATTATTAGATACACAGCTCAGCAGGCAGTATCACACACACAATAGGCTTAGATACACGACTCTGCAGACAGTATCACACATGATTGGTTTAGATATACAACTCTGCAGACAGTACCACACATGTTAGGATTAGATACACAGCAGAGCAGACGGTATCACACAAGGTAGACTTACAGAGGTACACGGCTCTGCAGACAGTATCACACATGATATGATTAGATACACAACTCAGCAGGCAGTATCACACACAATAGGCCTAGATACACGACTCTGCAGACAGTATCACATATGATAGGATTAGATACACAGCCCAGCAGGCAGTATCACACATAATATGATTAGATACGCAGCTGAGCAGACAGTATCACACATGATAGGATTAGATACACATCTAAGCAGGCAGTATCACGCATGATATTTGGATTCTGGATTTAGTGTTCCTTTATTCTCATGTGTTTGACTTTCGCACATTTAATACTCTCAATAGATCTCACCAAATCTACCTAGGTCTGCCGCTAAATATCTCATATTTGAGGTTATCGTTTACAAAAAAGGGGGGAGAGGACCTAACCTGGGTGAAGGTATTTGTATAAACATAAATAATAATGCCAAGAGTGGCCTAGACCTATCTTGACCCAGGTGTAAAGTGTGTATTAAAACTTCACTTTTAATTCGACATAATGATAAAACGGCTGTGAGCCATAACAAATAATTAAAACACTTTGTTTCCACCCCAAAGAGTTGACGATTTAGTTGCTGCCAGGGTGAGGGAGATGTTTACTAAAAAGTAAGGGAAATCAAGACATGCCCGGCTGCCGGCGCAGGATATGCGCTTCGGACATGTCTTGATTTCCCTTACTTTTTAGTGCACATCTCCCTCACCCTGGCAGCAACTAAATCGTCAACTCTTTGGGGTGGAAACAAAGTGTTTTAATTGTTTGTTATGGCTCACAGCCGTTTTATCATTATGTCGAATTAAAAGTGAAGTTTTAATACACACTTTACACCTGGGTCAAGAATTTAGTTACAGTCTTGCGATACGATGTTGTTTTGCTGTCAGGACAAAATTGACACTACTTCCAGTTTAGAGATCAGGTAAGAGAGGACGCATCTGTATTACATGGCCTGGGTAAAGATGATCAGAAGGGGTCCAGGTTGTCGGACCCCCCCATCGATCAGATATTGATGTCCTATGCAGGGGATAGGTCATCAGTGTAAAACTCTAGCAAAATCTCTTTAAGAAGTTACAGTATTCATTGTGACAGGACAATGGCCCAGATCTACAAATCCTAAAGATTGCTTAAACTAAGAGATTGTCTAGACCTGCCCCAGATTCATCACAGAGGCTCAGGCTGGATGATAAATGTGGTGCAGGGATAGTGACCTTTCTCTGACTCTAAGTCAACTATCTGCCGAAGTTATGTAGAGGCTCCACTGCTGATTCTAAATGTAAGACAGCTTCCTTGTTGTCTTACATTTACACCCTTTTCCATGCCTAAAACAGGCATAGAAAATTACCGGTCCATCCCCTTCCCCACCCACACCACGTCCCCTTTTTTTAGACCTGGCATGAGCGGGGAAGAAGTCGCAGATTCTGCCGCAACATGGCGTGCGACAGAATCTGCACCAGATATATGCAACAAAAGTGCATGAAGTAAATCACCCCCTTTGAGTTTATGTGACCCCATGGTTAGCACTGCAGTCTTTCAGCACTGGGTCCTGAACTTGAATCCATCCATGGGCATAATCTGTATGTTCTCCCATTGTTTACGAGGTGCTCTCGATTCTACCCACACTCTACAACTACTAATAGTTGATTAATTGGCTTCATATGAAAATTGGCTTAAAGCGAGATAGAGGAATAGGATTGTGAGCCTTACTGGCATTTTCACATTTCCAACATGAAAGCTGTTAGGCTCACCATCCCTGCCCACCACAGTCCTGCTGTACCCCATGGCCACAGAGGCCGTGCAACTCACCATGCCATCTGACGGCCGGGCCTCAGGTGTTCCCTGCAAGCTTCCCTCTTTATGCTGCTGCCCAGTGCTCCAGTCTCTGTCTCCTTAGGGCATGCATGCACTCACCTCCCATCTCTTAAAGGGTCAGTGCATGTGCTTGCTGATCCTTCCCCAGCCAATAGCTAGATGTCCCTGGGAATTTAGGTTGAGGGAGCCTGAGGTCCAAGGTTCCTTTGTGACCAGCAAAGGTGTATTTAAGTCTAGTGCTTTAGCAATTTGTCAGAGATTTGCCTGTGTTACTTCTTGTCTCTGTATCTAATGTGTCTCCAGTCCTGACCTGACCTGCATATGTGAACCTGCACTTTCAGTTTTGTTTGTATTTTGAGTTAACCCAGTTCGTCAGCACTTATCTGTATTCTTGCAAACTGTGTCTGACCACGCTTGCGATTTTGGTGCATTTCTTGTTATCCTGAGCAGCTGGTGCTTACCAGGGTCCCTGGCCCTAGTAGGTCAGCTGCCAACGACACTGGGGCTATTCCAGGAGGTGGCAGTCTGTTTGTTCCCAAGAGCACAAAGCCAAACCAGTTAGTTGGCACAGTGCATGTACACTGTGACACAGTAAGAGGTTTGGTTTGGGAAAAAGGTATTTTCCTCCCAGCATGTGCTGCTGGGCTGATTTACAGCCAGGTAAGGTCAAATACCAGACCGGATTTTAAATGCCGGTCCGGGTTTTGGCAGCACCTGGCTGTCCTTAAATAGGCAGCTGAGCTCAGAAGCCAGGTCTCTGTGTTGGGATCTGGGAGCCTGATGTCTGTATGAAGGCTTGCCACCTGTTTGGCGTGAAAACAGGTTGGTGCTGCTGTCAGCAAGGACTCTTTGAGGCAGAAATGCTGCATGGTGTGAATTACCACTAACTTTGTGTTTGAATATGACTGTTTGTTTTGTCACTTGCCTAAAGTGTGAATAAAACACTGAACTGTTTGATCCAAAAAAATTGTTGTTGCCTCTATACTGCGTCCGCTAATACTGTCTACCAGAGTGAGTCCCCACAACACCCACTGAACTGTAACAAAAGCGGTGAGAAAGATTAACTTTCATATAAAAAGCACTTTTGTTGGCTTCAGGTTAGACTTTACCGAAAATTACCTAAAATTCACAACCAGAAGACAGTATGGTGTCATACATTATCTACTGTACATAGGTATGCAGTCCTACTTTTGCTTCTATACTCATTATATGGATTCCTTCTTCCTTTTAGGGAGTGAAATTGTGGAAAGTGAACTGGAAGATATCTGTATTGTGAAATCACCATTTAAAATACTTTTTACCAAAACCTCAAAATATTTCAAGCCTGGAATGCCATTTGACCTTATGGTATGTAAAATAGGTCTATGAAAGTCCATAATACAGATGTACTGTATGTGCATGATGATCCACTGGTACATCACATCACCTCTCCTATTATCTTACATATCCCTCATATTTCCCATATCTATATTACCATAGAAGTGTACACCATCCAATGTATCTCCAGTTTTTACAGGTTGACAAGGCCATGCTGGGTTTGTGGTTTTTAAGATTTGGAGAGCCACATGTTTGAGACCTCTGGTCCACCCCATTATTTGTTATTATTAAAGCATGTCTACACTTATGAAAATCATACTTTTGGTAGAGATTATGTAGAATCAATGGGCATCAGGAAGAGTTTAAAATAAAGAATGGATCACTGACTGGGAATGGAGCAGGAGGACATTTACAATTCTGTTCCATAAATTAGCTCAGAGTGGTTGTCACTCCTCTTTCACCATATAGTAGATAAAGCTTAGAGAATTTCAAATGCAATTTTTTAAATATAATAAAGCTTGTTAGCCACTTTTTCTAAGGTTGATGAAGGTGAATTTGCAGGCATAATTTTCACATTCTTATGTGCCTTCATTTAAATATGGTATGGACCATGCTTTTTCTTTATTCCAAAGGTTTTTGTGACCAACCCTGATGGTTCTCCAGCCATTCGAATCCCAGTGGTGGCTGAACCAGGAAAGGTGGCGGGTCTAACAGGAGCAGAGGGGACAGCCCGGCTGACAATCAACACTGCTTCAAATATAAATATCCTTCCTATTACTGTGAGTATCTCTGCAAAAAATATATATTATCCAAAGTGGATAGCGGCTAAAAAGAGTGAAGCAAGCTCTAGAGGATAATATGGACATGCCACAGATTCCAATGATCATTGTATAGTTCTCGATTTTTCCTGCGGTGATGTTGTATGGGAATAAAATATTTTCTGCCAAGATCCCTCACAGATTACAGCTGATTGTTGAAGCTCCCACCAGCACAACAACCTGTGATCAGCTAATGGTCAAGGGACCTCCTAACAAGGGATTATCCAAATTAAACAACCACTTTAATGCCAAGATTTCCTTTTTTCGGAGTTAGGGTGCATTCATATGACCGTATGTATTTTGGAGTTCGTTAAAATGGATTCCTCAAAAAATGAGTATGGCATCCATGTGACGTCCGTGTTGCATCCATTTTTTTTGCAGACCCATTGAAACAATGCCTATTCTTGTCCGCAAAATCTTTTTTGTGGGACTACGGAACAGATATACTGACACGAACAGCACACAGGGCCAGATTTATCATTACACTTACATCTTACTCCACTTTTACATCAGTCAGATTTATTAATGGTCCTTAAATACTGTGATAAATGTGGTTTGACGGTAGCAGTTCATCCTTCAGTAAGCGGCTTTACAAAAGTCACACGTCTTTACGAAAAAGTCGCATGTTCTATTAAAAAGTCGCATAACATAGGCATGATCCTCGCTGGGGTGAAATTGCGCAATTTTTTGTGCAATTTTTTGCGACTTTTTAAATTGTCGCAATAGTAAATCTGTCTAGAGATTCATGTACATAAGAAAACACGCCCACTTTCAGAAAACTGGCGAGCATAGCGCAGAGCCAATAAAAGTCACCAATTTTTGCGCAGTTTTAGCGGTTGCGCAAAAATTTGTGACTTTTTCACTCCATTATTTTGACTTGAGCTAATGATAAATCTGGCCCACAGTGTGCTGTCTGTTTTTTTTTCAGCCCCATTGAAATGAATGGGTCCACATGCAATCCAAAAAAATGCGGATGGAATGCGTACCAAAAATACGATCGTGTGAATGGGGCCTTATTCTGACATCTCTCCCTCTAAAGTCATTGGGATGGTAGTGTGTATGTTGTATGATAGACCATCAGGACATTTTTCATGAAAGGTCTCCATTTCAGATATCCAATAGTCTGGAGTCTTAGTCTGGTGTCTAGAAGCTCAGTGTTGCTTTGTATGGTGTCCAGTGATCATGTATTTGGAGAAAAATTAGGTTATTAAGCTCTTAGCATGTGATGTTCCTCAAGATCAGATTTATGGTGGATCTGTTTTTTGTTACCCTCTTTTTATCAAGGCATATTTCTTATTTCACCTGGTCACTGAATATGCTCTATATTGTTCAAATGTCTTTGATTACAGGTGAAAACAGCACATCATGACATCCCTGCTGTTCAGCAAGCAACTGCACTAATGAAAGCCAATGCTTATCAGTCAAGTGGAAATTATCTCCACATTGGTATCACTGCTTCAGAAGTCAAACCCGGGGACAATCTTGCTGTAAATTTCAATATTCGTAATGTGAACCCGGCCCTCCAAAACCAGATACAACACTTCACCTACCTGGTAAAAAGTTTCAACATTTTGCACAACAAAACACTGTTATACTCAGGGTGGAATCTCAGGAATATTTATCAACATATTAGCCATGCATCGTTGACAGAAGTTGTAGAATGTTGGGTCGTAATATTGCTGCTATTTATATTTTTGGAGAACTTTGATTTCAGTATGCACTGAAGTCCAATAGACCAGGACACTGTTGTCTTGCACACAGCTATACGCTGGGATAATTAAGGGATTATGCTGCTTACATCTTTTGCAATGTGAGATCTGTTTTGTGACCAGTTGTATCCAAGTCTGAACCTCTACCTACGGTATTCATCCTTTTAGATCATGAACAAGGGCAGGATACTGAAAGCTGACAGACAACCTAGGTTACCAGGACAGGCTTTGGTTACTATGTCTCTCCCTATCAAGGAGGAATTCATTCCATCCTTCCGTCTAGTTGCTTATTACATTGTTGGAAACGAGATTGTCTCCGATTCTATTTGGGTGGATGTAACGGACTCATGCATGGGAACGGTGAGGAAACATATCCATAATAAAAAATATTGTTGGTCATGTAATAAAAGTAGTTGCCTTATAATATATGCAGAGTAAAATTGTCACCTGCGCTAAGAGTATATTTGCTAACTCAAACATGTTATACCTTGAAACAGCTGTTGGTGACAGGTCATACAGAAAGAGACAACAAAGTCCAAAACCCTGGTTCATCCATGAAACTGAAACTGCAAGCAGATCACAGGGCTAGTGTGGGACTGGTGGCTGTAGACAAAGGTGTATATGTGCTGAACAAAAAATTTAAGATCTCCCAAAAGAAGGTGAGGAAGTTATCATAAACCACATAAGAAATAATCATCATATGAAAGTGAGACAACTAGTCCATTCCTGATCAAACTTACTCATGTCTGCCTTACTAGGTGTGGGATGCCGTGGAGAAATCAGACATCGGCTGCACATCTGGAAGTGGAGCCAATAGTATGGAGGTGTTTTATGATGCTGGTTTGGCCCTGCAATCAAGTTTAAAAGCAACAACCCAACAGAGATCAGGTAATGGAGATCCTAATTAAATTATTATGTTATTTCTTCAGATGAGACGTACTTTTTTAATTTGAAGGCTTGTAGAGTAGGAGAGTGTCAAGAGACCAATGGAATGAAAAGGCCGGAGAGACAAAGGAGAAGTCCTAAAAGAGATTGTATGAAAAGGGGATAGGTAGTGGAAGGTACAGACATGGGGAAAGTCCAGAAGGATAGACTAGGAAGTGATAGTTAGTAGAGGAGATGTATGGGAGAACATATGAAGGTAAGCGTGTGAAAGGTGATTAGATCAGAAGAGCGTAGAATCCAGGGAGAAGTCTTGAAGGAAAAAATAGAAAGAGGTGGTACGAGTAAAGGAGGAAAAATAAATGGAAAGTCCTGAAAGAGAAAATACAAAGGGAGCTTGAGAGAGGTCCTAAGGACAAAAGAGTGACATTCGCGTAAGTAGTGGGAAGAATCAAGGGGGAAGTCTAAAAGGTGAGAATTTCATGAGTTGTAAAGAGAAGAGTCTTAGGAATACAAAGAGATTACAAGTAGAGGTGAGAAAAATAAAGTGACAAGTCATGAACATGAAGGGGGGTAATGAGTAGTGTAGGGGAGAGACATAAGAGAAGTCCCTAAAATAAAACTGATCATTCACATTAGAAGTTGTCAATGTCAACAAATTAATTGAATTATGTGTGCTGATGACGACAGGTGTATTTTCCACATCATATATTTATCCTTATTTTTACCTATGTTTTTTCCATCAGAACTACAATGTGAAGTCCGTGCTGCTCGAAAGCGCCGCTCCTCTGCACAACTGCTTGAACAGAAAACGACATACGGTGAGATGAAGAGCAATAAACAATGAACATCCATTTAATTGTTTTTCTGTTTGTCATATTAACTGGCATCTTAGTTCAGACTATTAATGCATAAATAAAATTAGGGGGGTACTATCCCTCCTTCCGGAGAGCACCTTAATCAACGTGAAGAGACTTATAGGCCATGCATGCTTCTCTGGAATTCTGGGGAAAAGGGATGCAAATGAGCTCTTAACAAGCTCTGCCTCTAATGCCATTAAAATAAAAATAAATATAATTGCAAATTGGGAGTTCAACTCTGTAACCTATAGTAAAAAAACAGCATCACTGAAATTAGGAAATATGGCTTCCACCACATAGGGTTTGTTTTGCTTTCCTCCTGGTCAGCACTGCAGGATAGTAGGTTAACCTAGATGGACTTTTTCATTTTTTCTAACTTTTTTCAACCTTCCTTTTTAATCACTATATAGTTAATCACCTTAAGAGTCTTTGATAAAGGTAAATCGTTGATGGCATCAGCAATATCAGTTTCACATCAAATATCAAGAATTTACTCTTAAGCTAACAGCTTCCTTGACGTTGGTTGGCGTTTCTACTCCTTAGTCATGGTTTATAAAATGAATCATCTCTTTATTTTATGTGGATGCAGCTTTAGATGTGTTCTGATTAGAAATGAAAACTTATTTTTTTTTTAGCCTCCAAGTATAAGGAGTCAGTGAGGAAATGCTGTATTGATGGCATGCATACTAATCCAATGGGACACAGCTGTGAAATACGAGCATTGAACATCTTGGATGGCAAAGAATGCGTGGACGCTTTCTTGGACTGCTGCAACTACATCGAACGGAAGAAGAAGGAGGAGGGAGATCTAAAAGAACAAGATGAACTAGGCAGAAGTAAGAAGTGCAAATTCCGTGAGATTTGGAAAATGTAGAGTAGAATGTAGACCCTTTATAAAGTTATATCCACTGTAAGAGGATCTATTTTAAGGGCCTTCCAAGCTTATAACATCTGTTATAATACTTGTTTGTTCTTCTCCATGTTGTTTCTTTGGTTGTTACTTGTTATTTCTTCTTCAGGGTGGGTTTTTATTCATTTTCTAGAACATGGTTTTGGTTTTTCCAAAAGCACCAGAGAGTTGTTGAGTCATAAGACTCTCTTCTGTATATGATGGGTGAGATGTACATTGGAGACATCACCTTCAAAATCTTGGAAAAAATATTTTAAATGGAATAGCATCAATGAAGATATTTTTTCACAAGACTTAAATATATCTCCAGTACATGACATTTAAAGGTTGCTGCCATTTACAGCAGATAGACTCAATGATCAACAAGCTTTGCTCTCTCCAAATATTTTTTAAAATTAGAAGCACAGCCGAAGGTTGTAAATGTCATAGTATGAATGCTGCCATATACAAGGCCTATCTCTCTCCGGTGAATTAGGTAGTTTTGCTAATAAAGATTTAGGTGAAATATTACTTCAAAAATGTCTAGATGCAAACATGCTGTATTTTCTTCTTCAGGTGATGAGGATGACGAATATATGCCAGATGCTGATATTATCTCAAGAACAGAGTTTCCAGAGTCATGGTTCTGGAAAATAGAATCAATGACAGAAAAAGCTGATAATAATGGGTAATTGAATGATTGACTCACATAAAGGATATATCACATTCATTTTTTAAATAGTAAAGTAGTCATGATATACTATGAAGGTGTAATTCTCTTCTACTTCTATATGGGATCTAGGAGACATAGTCATTTTTCCACAAAAGAGAATTAAATAAGATGTTGAACATGGAAGAGAGAAGTCCTGTTGCCAGGGGCAGATTGGGAACCTAATGTGGCCCTGGAAAAAAATATCTAAAAGTGGCCCCATATTCTAGGAGGGTCTAAATTGACAGGGGAAGGGGCAACAAAAGTAGGAGGGTCAGCTACTCCATAGCGCTAAATACCACATACCACAGTGCCACACGGCATATTGTCCTAAAAGCTGGCCATAAATATAGTCCCTTTTCTCTCCTCCTTTTCCAGTTGTCTCTGATTAAGATATGGAACAGGATGCTTAGTTGTGAGATGCGGGACATAGTTGAATTCAAGAGGGCATTTCGCTGGACAGGAGTTAATTACCTGAACCAGCCAGCGGCAGAGATG
Source organism: Bufo bufo (assembly GCF_905171765.1). NCBI lineage: Eukaryota > Metazoa > Chordata > Amphibia > Anura > Bufonidae > Bufo > Bufo bufo. The sequence goes on along the minus strand of NC_053389.1, from coordinate 795,372,500 downwards.
GGGGCTTGGGTGGACCCCTGGGCATTGGCCCACCGGGAAATTTCCCTGTAAGTTCTATGGCTAATCAGTTCCAGCCTCTAGCAGTAGCCAAATATTGCTCCGCATTATGGCGACATTTTTTGCTACTCAAACAGAAGTAGTTTGTGTATGTGTCACCCACCCTACCCCTTTAATGAACCTTGGGTCAATTTCCAATGCTGCACTTTGCTAAGATTGCAGTTTCTCCATAGAATCCTGCATAGGTTCTTACCACCCAGTGGCACAGGGGATGGGACCAACTATAGAGGGACATTCCAAGGGACTTGTAGCAGGTGCATGGACTACCTCAATGGTACATACCCCATAGGAAGGGGGGGGTTCAGTGGCTTGAATTTGAGAATCCCTCTTCTTTGACCCCAGCTCCTGTTTTGCTACAAGGCCACTGATGTGTCCTATGGCTATTAATAATGCATGTAATATATCCTGCAAAAGAGATGCTTCCATGGTTGCTGTTGTCCAGATTCACCCTGAGAGCTACCAAGTGGTCCTCAACTTGTTAGTTGGTACATGTAGAAGTCAATATTTAAGAACATGAGAATGATAAAACATTATATGATATAGGGGGAGAATGATCAAAACTGGTACAAAGGAAAACTAGATTAGTTGCCTATTGCAACCATTCAGATTCGGCCTTTCATTTTTCAGACCTCCTTTGGAAAATGAAAGGTTCAATCTGATTGGTGGCTTTGGGCAACTAAACCAGTTTTCTTTTTTTTATCAGTTTTGATAACTCTACCTCATAACCACTGATGATTTTTTGATCTCTTTAGAATTTCTACCAAGATTCTTAATGTCTTCTTAAAAGATTCTATTACTACTTGGGAGATCCTGGCTGTGAGTCTCTCTCAAAATAAAGGTAACTAACTAAAAATAAAAAGTTTTCCGTATTTTCTATGATCAGTTATCAGGCCACACAATGTCTGAGGAAATAACCTAAGTTGTCTTGAAAGCTCCCATCTTCTGTTTCTTCAGAGATATTATATCAATGCATTTTCAGTGTCTACTTGTAGACAGGACAAGATCCACTAAATATCATGGTTATTACAAATGTTTCCAGTTTTATTTTAGTCACATTCATCTTAAATAAAATATAATGGCCAACTTATCATGTTTCACCTGTCTTGTTCCATCCAAGAAATGCCTAATTTCTTAAAGGGAGTCTGTTTCCAGGGAATTCACTGACAAAATAATGATACCTTTCACTAAGCAATCCATTGCTTCATTCAGGAAAAAAAAGTACTTTTAATTCATATGCAAATGAGTTGTTAAGTGCACCAAAGGCAGGCCCAAGCCACTTGTGCACCATTGCTCCTCTTGCTTCCTCTGTCAGCCCCTCCTTCTCCTTCATGATTGGCTTGACTGCTCATTTGCATATGGATTCAAAGAACTTTTTCTCCAGAATGAAGCAACAGATCATTACATTCAGCTGATCTGGCCGTACAAGGCATTGTGCCTGGTTTATTAGTGAATTTCCTGGTGACAGACTCCCTTTCAAGGTCATGATCAGAAACCATAGTGTACATTATGCAACATTAGGAGTTAATACAATCTAATGTATAAAATGAGAAATAAACAGGGTTTCTGTCTTGTACTTAGGTCTTTGTGTGGCCAAGCCTTTTGAAATCCAGGTAACGAAGGACTTCTTCATTGACCTGAAGCTTCCATATTCCGTGGTGAGAAATGAGCAGGTGGAAATACGAGCCATACTTTACAACTATGGCACTCATAAGATCAAGGTGAGAAATGACTTTTGAAGTTCCTTCAACTACATGAGTAGTTCATAACTTTTATGAGTCTTTATTAAATTAATCATAGAATATCATGGATTATCACTAAACTCCATCTAATCGGCTTTTGACATTTCATCACCTTCCCTAAAAATTGTACTCAAATACATATCCTTTGGCACAGGTCCATTAGAATAGGTTCTTTCTTCTTCTTCATTCTTCATAGCTGAGTCTATTCCAAAAATTCCATATGTACAGTATCTGTATTTCCATATTCCTTTACTCATTGTATTAACCTCTAATTTTTTAATCTTAGGTACGAGTGGACTTTACTCACAATCCAGAATTTTGTAGCCTGGCTACGGCCAAGGCAAAATACCGGCAGACTATCGAGATTGGCCCTCAGTCTTCTACTGCTCTTCCTTTTATTCTTGTCCCATTGAGCACGGGTTTACATAATGTGGAGGTGAAGGCTTCTGTTTTTGGACAGTTTGTGTCAGATGGTGTCAAAAAGAAACTGAAAGTTGTGGTAAGTAAGGGTGAAGTATGTCTATATCTATGTGGGGAAAGCATCAATTATTATACAGCTTAAAGAATAGAATCGATGCTTATTGGAAAGTCGGATCCAGATTCATAGGGAGCCACTTCCAATAGGTGGTGCTGGAGACATGGGTCTCTTTCTTGGGAGATACCTCTTTGCATATTTGTTTCCCATGGAGCATTGCCAATAAATCTCCATATCATTAAGTAATTCCAGTAAGTGTCCATACAGGACTGGTCTCTTTGAGATTCAGCACCCTGCCTAAGCCACTTCCAAGGCATCTCAATGAGCCAGCCAGAATCCTACTCTGTACTGATGAGGAGCAAGCACCTAGAAATAGCTGTCCACAGATCGATATATGGACTGGCTATATTCGCCTGTCAAATTCCAAGGCTTGTCGGAAAGTCAGGTCTTGGCTTGTAGGGAGCCACTTCCAATAGGTGGCGCTGGCAAGATGGTTTGTTCTCTTTCATGGGAAATACCTCTTTGCATAATTGATAAAATAGAAATTCAATTGGCAGAAACATGCAATTAGCATCTTTAAACCTATTTGTTTGTGCCATAAACACTCAAACTAAATTTTAATAATTTAGACAAGCAACAAGATGGGTGTGATTTCTAGATTCTACCTCAACAAAGATGTCTGACAGTTCTAAAAAATACAGTATCCAAAAGTTTTTGGCACCTTACACAACAATGCCTTTCCTACAGTTGTTAATTCAAGATTAATTGCAGCCATATAACTATATAGTGTACCAGTAAATTATTGTGTATAGTAGGCTAGCGTGACATATCTCTTTGCATCGCTCGCACACTCAAAGGCAATTTTTTTAAATTCTTATTTTGTCTTTCAGCCTGAAGGCGTTCGTATTACAAAAAATGTAAAATCTGTGATACTGGAACCACAGATCAAAGGAATAGGTAAGTCATGGACTGTAGAGTCAGACTACACATAGGGTGTAGTCTGTTACCATGGAGATTCATGGGTATGTGTAGGAGCTGTATTCACAAGAGAGTAGGATACTTTTGATGAAGACTCTTTGCAGAATTGCTTCATTTTGTTATTTCAGATGCACTGGAACAATAGAATTGGTTTCTAGAGTGTGCATACTGTTTAGTGTTACATTAGATTACTAAGAGCAAAAGTTACATTGCTCCTGGCGGATATTGCTTTATACTGTAGGCCGCAATAAAATATTGTCATATGAAATAATGGTCCTGAGACACTTTTTTCTCTTTTCTATTCTTAAAGAGGACCTTTCACCTTAAAAAACATTGTGAACTAAGTGTGCTGCCATGGAGAGCGGCGCCCAGGGATCTCCCTGCACTTACTATTACCCCTGGGCGCCGCTCCGTTCTCCCGTTATGCCCTCCGATATCTTGACTCACTAAGTTATAGTAGGCGGTGTCTTCCCTTGTCCTGTGGGCGTCTCCTTCTCCCAGGCTGTGAGCTGTGCGCTGCGATTGGCCAGCGCTACAGCCTAGGAGAAGGAGATGCCCACAGGACAATGGAAGACACCGCCTACTATAACTTAGTGAGTGAAGATACCGGAGGGCATAACGGGAGAATGGAGCGGCGCCCAGGGGTAATAGTAAGTGCAGGGAGATCCCTGGGCGCCGCTCTCCATGGCAGCATACTTAGTTCACAATGTTTTTTAAGGTGAAAGGTCCTCTTTAAATCTACCAATGATAACATTAAGGGGGAGATTTTTCATACTGGTGTAAAGTAGAACTGGCCTAGTTGCTCATACCAACCAATCAGATTCCACCTTTTATTTTCCAAAGGATCTGTGAAAAATGAAAGGTGAAATATGATTGGTTGCTATGGGCAACTAAGCCAGTTCTACTTTACACCAGTTTCTTCCCTGTGTTCATAAATGAAGCATGATACATGATGTATTTTCCATCTGTCTATCTCCAATAGATGGTGTTCAGGAAGTGCTTGTGTCTCCACTGAATGAGAAAAACATTGTACCTAAATCGGATGTTGAAACAATTGTGACTATCCAAGGTAAAAAATAAAAAAATATATCACTTATTACACTTGTGCCACAACCATGTGGCATGCATGACCATGCTGCTCTTCCCCAGAGCCCTGCTGCTAAAATGGACAATAGCCATGAGTAGGTAGGTAAAATCTAGTCCAGCTAATAGCATTTTGTCAAACTAAAAAGTGCCCTATGGTGCTCCAATAACATGTAAATGTTGGTGAAACCTATGAGGAGACAGTTCTGCCAATTGGGTTGAAGCCAGCAAAAGAATAGCCTGGTAACCTAACATCAAGAGGTACTATTCTCCACAGGTCTACCAGTACATCATGAGCTACTGTTTGGCCAGTCTTGTGAAATATCTTGTGTGTCAACTTTAACCTGCTTAAACTGTTAGATCTGGCCTCCTAAAATAAAAGCCTGAAACAATGAAAACCAAAAGCATAAAAATAAAGAAACAACAATCTTCATACCTGTTTAAAATGGGTTGAGCAGCTTAAAGAAGACAATACTTAGTAAAGATCTTTAAAAAAAAAAAAAAAATCTCAGATGGCAACTCTATATTTTTACAGAATAACCTTTATAAGTGTTATTCTTCAAGTCAATAATTTTTAGATTTGGTTATTATATTTTGTATCTAAAATGATGTTTTAAAAATCCATTTAGGAAACCCAATTAGCCAAATGGTGGAGAATGCGATTGATGGCTCCAATATGAATACTTTGATTGTTATTCCACGTGGTTGCGGAGAACAAAATATGATCACTATGACTCCCAGTGTAATTGCAACCTTTTACCTTGATGCAACCAACCAGTGGGAAAGAATTGGAGAGAACCGAAGAAGTGAAGCCATCAAGAACATCAAGCAGGGTAAGTAAAGGGAAAAAAAGCTAAACATCTAAATATTCATTTCTAAATGTTAGATATTCAGTATTTTTAACAGTATTTTAACTTTTTTTTCTTTAGCTTTCTAGTTTTTATTAGACTTCTTACTCTTAACTCCATAGCAAAAGTTGTGGAAATTCAAATTTTTTATATTTTTAGCCTCTATGATACAGCTTGTTTTCAATAAAAATAAAATAACCAATTTAAGAAGGAAATCTTAATCTTTAATTCCTTAGAAAGATGTAGCGTACTGTAGCGGCAAATGTTTATAGATCCTTCCTCATTTATAAGACTAGATTAAATGGTTTGTCTATGTCTGGCAGTAGATAAAGGTGTGGTCATATTTGCTTTGGCTAAAGATGGACAAAATCTTCAAATATGGAAGATTTTTTAGGAATGTTTTTGTGATTGAAGAGTTTAAGAAGAAGAATTTATAGAAAGGATTTACAAATGTATTGGGTGTAAATTTGCAACAACAACAAAAAAAAAAGATAATGCTTAAAAAATACATTAGAATTTTTTAAGTTTAATTTGGAAAAGTTTTATTATTAGACCCTTCTATGTTTTTGAGTGTTTCATCCTGTTTTTTATTTGACGGTCCCAAATATTTTCAAGTAAGCCATAAAAGTAAGCTTATCAGTATATAAATGGTAAAAATTTTACTCCCTCATTATTTATACATCTGTAAATTAAGCAAGTACAATTTGTCATTTACAGAAGATTACAGATTTATGATCTAGGGCCTATGGCCATATGATAGTATGATTACCTGATGAAAATCATTTTTTAATTTAAAGGACGAAGGGGGTCATTTATTAATTAGAAATACGCCTATATCAGGTGTATTTAAGGCACAGATTGAGGCGCAACAGCTAGTTGCACCGCAATCTGCGACTTCTTCCCACTCACTACAGGTCTAAATAAGTGGGCATGGCGTAGGCGGGGAAGGGCCCATTTCATTAACCATTTTTTACACCTGTTTTAGGCATAGAAAAAGGTCTAAATATGAGACAGCACAGAAGCGGTCTTGCATTTAGAACTGACAGAGGATCCACTGAAGTTATGTAGAAGCCGGCGCCTCTTCATAACTCCAGCGGATCCACCGCCAGTTTAGGGGTTTATTAAGATCAGCTTAAAATACCGTCCTTAATAAATGTGTCCCCAAATATTTACTATTTGTACTGTAGAACAATTTGAAACTTTATTTTGCAGGTTATGCACAGCAACTAGTCTACCGTAAACCAGACAGTTCTTATGCGGCTTTCAAAGACAGACCAGCAAGCACATGGTAAGCGTCATCTCTGTTGGTGTAGAGTATTCAAAGTTATTCAATCACCATAAAAATGTTTTCTATTGTGGACATTAGGTGCTATATGAAAACATATCAGCTCATAGCAACCATATCACTCTTCACACAGACAAACACAATCTAATTAAACTAAAAATGCACAAACAGTTGTACTATCCATGTCTTTTATTGAGCATGCCGAGTAAACGTCCATAGAACAGGGAGAAAAAGAATGTGAACACTTGAGTTTAATAACCATTAGGTTACACTTTAGCACCAATCACTTCTACAAAACCTTTCCTGTAGTTGCAAATAAGACTTTCACAATAATGAGGGAGAATCTTGGACCATTTCTACCTGCAAATGTGCTTCAGTTTATTAATATATCATGGGTGAATGCATGCATGTGCCTCTGTTATCATAGCATATTCCAAAACACAAATCTTCTCTTTCGACCATTCGTTAGATGAGTTAGGCTACTTTCACATCTGCGCTTCGGTTTCCGGTTTTGAGATCCGACCGAGGATCTTGAAACTGGACCAAAATGGTTCCATTTGATTTAAATATTATAGAAAACTGCGGCACTCCAATGTCATAGAAAACTTCACCTTTTATTACACTGAAATCTGCGACGTTTCGACCTGTTAGGTCTTTATCAAGCTCATAAATACATACCAATAGTGAACATATATATAATCACCAGATCCCAACAATTGGTGAAACTTAGCTCCACCTAATGAGATATAGATACCTCCCCCTTCAAGCTAAAAAACATATCCTTTGTGGGTAGAGTGGATGGAAGTACGGGCAGTGGATTCATATAACTGGAAAGTGACCTAACCCTAATAGGGAAAATGGAATATAATTGCATTCCTTGTGAAAGGAGGCAGAGGTCACTTAGGTTATATGGACCGAATGAACAGAAGGGCAGATTACTATGACCGGTGGAGAATAACTGGCATAGGGCAACCAGCCTAAATATGTTATAAATAACGGATAAAGCCCAGAGTGAATGAATGATATGTTTTCTCAATAAAGAGCCCCGAAAGCTATGGGTGTCTGGGTCTCAGCCCCGCCGGAGAGTATATGATTCGTGAGCCGGCGGCCCGTCAAGGGGATAAAACAATACCAGCACTATTCTGAAAAAATGTGTATATATATATATATATATATATATGTGTGTATGCCTCGTAATGAGGATATTAATAATGTGAAAATATGGCAATAATAAAATATTTGAAGAATATCCGCTGTCAGGAGATAATGTACAGTAACTAAGGAGCCGCTACGCAGTGAGGTCTTTTTCCGGTCATTTGATTAGGTCATGTGGAATAGTAGGAGAAGGTACACGTGACCGAGGAGGGCAGAACCAGAGAAGGACCGCTCATGATGACGTTAGCTGACCGAGAAGTTAGACGTCACTGATGACGTAGCCTGGCAGGCGCAGAGCGAGGAAGAGGACGCCAAACACACCACGTGAGGTGTAGGAGAAATTAGTTAATGGAACGCGCAGTGTACCCTGCATGGATGTGTCCCACAGCCTGAGACAGGAGTAAGAAATGGAGTAATGGATCAGTTTAAAGACAGGATGTGTTTATTAAGTGATGTGGCTGACAAAGGATAAGTTTTTTTAGCTTGAAGGGGGAGGTATCTATATCTAATTAAGGTGGAGCTAAGTTTGACCAATTGTTGGGATCTGGTGATTATATATATATGTTCACTATTGGTATGTATTTATGAGCTTCATAAAGACCTAACAGGTCGAAACGCCGCAGATTTCGGTGTAATAAAAGGTGAAGTTTTCTATGACATTGGAGTGCCGCAGTTTTCAATAATATTGCAAGCCATTAAGGAGTTCCGGAGGCCAGGACTCAACACTGTGGGCACTGCCACGAAACGGAAAAGCTGGAAGGATTCAGTGAGTAATGCTGTCTTGTTCGTAATCTTTGAAGTCCATTTGATTTAACACATCAAGATGCATCTGTTCCATTAGAATGTGGTTGTGTTAAATCAAAATAGAACAACCCGGATCCTTCACTAAAAACAACGTAATCAAAATGGAACAAACCAGATCCTTCACTAAAAACAACGTAATCAAAATGGAACAAACCAGATCTTTCACTAAAAACAACGTAAATCAATGGGTGACGGATATGTTTTTTTAGGATCCAAGCGCCATTGACTTACATTGATTTTAATGATGGATCTGATTTGTTCTGTTTCAATGACCAGACACAAAACCGCAGCTTGCAGCAGTTTTGTGTTCGGTCACAAAACGGAATGCTGCCGGAATGCATACTGATGCATCCTAAACAGAGCATACGCCATTCAGAATGCACAGGATCTGAAAACTGGAATGCCAAAACGCTGATGTGAAAGTAGCCTTACTTATGTGCCTTGAGTTATTGTTTTGTTGCATCACCCATTGTCTCTTCAGCTTGAGATCATGGGCTGCTGCCCTTATATTCTCCTGTAAAATGTATTGATACACCTTAGAGTACGCTTTGTGTATATATATATATATATATATATATATATATATACAGTACAAACCAAAAGTTTGGACACACCTTCTCATTCAAAGAGTTTTCTTTATTTTCATGACTATGAAGGCATCAAAACTATGAATTAACACATGTGGAATTATATACATAACAAACAAGTGTGAAACAAATGAAAATATGTCATATTCTAGGTTCTTCAAAGTAGCCACCTTTTGCTTTGATTACTGCTTTGCACACTCTTGTCATTCTCTTGATGAGCTTCAAGAGGTAGTCCCCTGAAATGGTCTTCCAACAGTCTTGAAGGAGTTCCCAGAGATGCTTATCACTTGTTGGCCCTTTTGCCTTGACTCTGAGGTCCAGCTCACCCCAAACCATCTCGATTGGGTTCAGGTCCGGTGACTGTGGAGGCCAGGTCATCTGGCGCAGCACCCCATCACTCTCCTTCATGGTCAAATAGCCCTTACTTTCAAAGTTTTCCCAATTTTTCAGCTGACTGACCTTCATTTCTTAAAGTAATGATGGCCACTCATTTTTCTACACTTAGCTGCGTTTTTCTTGCCATAATACAAATTCTAACAGTCTATTCAGTAGGACCATCAGCTGTGTATCCACCTGACTTCTCCTCAACGCAACTGATGGTCCCAACCCCATTTATAAGGCAAGAAATCCCACTTATTAAACCTGACAGGGCACACCTGTGAAGTGAAAACCATTTCAGGGGACTACCTCTTGAAGCTCATCAAGAGAATGCCAAGAGTGTGCAAAGCAGTAATCAAAGCAAAAGGTGGCTACTTTGAAGAACCTAGAATATGACATATTTTCAGTTGTTTCACACTTGTTTGTTATGTATATAATTCCACATGTGTTAATTCATAGTTTTGATGCCTTCAGTGTGAATCTACAATTTTCAAAGTCATGAAAATAAAGAAAACTCTTTGAATGAGAAGGTGTGTCCAAACTTTTGGTCTGTACTGTATATATATATATATATATATATATATATATATATAAAGATACTTATGGCATATCACTAGGTCAGGTCAATAATGTCTGATTATTGGGGTTTGACCTTTTGGACAATTTCAGAATTATTATGTCACCATATTCACATACCACATACATCATTTACCTCTCACAAACACCTAATAAATCCTACTGAACTGAACTTTTTATAGTTGTTAAAAATCTTACGGAAGAAATTTCAAAGTCAAAATCTTTAAGTACTATATTACATCAGCAGCCTGTGCCTGCTCCAGTGGCCGAAACACACTGGTCTTCCTCTACTTCCTTGTAGGTGGACCCGGCTACAGTAGTTGTCTGCCTCCTCTCCCATGGCAGACCGCAGCATGTTTATTGACTGCAAGGCGCCTTCGTTCTGCTTGTGAGATGCGTGCACACTCCCTATGGATCTTAAAGGGCCAGCATGTGTGCACCACCATAATTGGCACCAGCCTATGGTTTCCCACCTTTGGGTACTAAAGGCATCTTCCATTATGGGAAGGTGCCTGAGCAATATGTTGTCTAGCGTACTATCAATTTCAGATTCTGACCCTCCACTGCCTGACCTGTGCTTGACCTCTGTAGTGACCCTTCTCTGCTTGCCCTAACCTTAGCCTGTCCCTGACTATAGTTTTGCCTGATCCCTTGATTCCCCACACTGGTGTCTCTGACCCTCGTTGGTCAGCTGATAATATCACACAGACTATTCCAGGAGGTAGCGGCCTGGTGGTTCCCCTGCAGTGAAGTCTAGATCCCTGTATAGGGTTTAAAGTGTGAATACTGGGGTACTGCCAGGATAATCTCTAAAGGATTAGCCGTAAATCAAATCTGTTGACACAATGGTTCCACACCCACTACTATAACATACCATAATTGAAATAGAGGCACTGCACTCTATATCTCAATAAACAGGGTGTGTAGTCCTTGACCTGTGAGTAATGCTCTCAAATTGCAAAAGTAATTGTAAATTAGCTTTGGATTACATTAAAATTCACATTGGAAATATGTACCTGTTTGGATAATACCCTTTCTTTGTGATCAGGCTAACTGCTTATGTAGCTAAAGTCTTTGCAATGGCTCAACCACTGGTGGACATTGAAAGCAATGTTTTGTGTGGTGCAATCAAATGGTTGACACTCCAGAAACAGAAACCAGATGGAATGTTCAAAGAAGATGCCCCAGTTATTCATCAGGAGATGGTGGTATGTATCAGCAGAGAACTTTTTTCATAGTAACTTGATTAGCTTTAGTTTGCTCTGTCAAATTTTCTTAAACTTATTCATTTTATTTTCTCCTAGGGAGCAATTAAAGGGTCTTCAGAAGATGTTGCACTTACAGCCTTTGTTCTCATTGCTATGCTGGAAAGTGAGAAGACCTGCACTGCACATGTCAACGTGAGTGTATGATCTTGATCATCTTGTAATAGAATTACAATCCAGTATATGCCAGTATTCATCTATGTCTTCAATAACTCATTATAGAATCTGAAGATCAATATTGAGAAGGCATCCAGCTTCCTGGTGGGTCAGCTCCCAGGTCTCAAAAAACCATACACCATAGCTATTACCACATACGCTCTTGCTATGGCTGGGGCAATAGACAATGCAGAGAAGCTGCTTTCTGCAACCACAGGTACTGAGACTCAACTAATGCTTTTGATAGTCTATATGTGGCCTTACAAGACATAAATAATGTCTGGCAGTAAATTCATGTTTTAAAATGACAGATTTTAGGAACTAAAGTTCAAATTAGATATGTCTTTCATTAGGAGTGACTGACTTTCTTTTTCCTTCACAAGACAAAGTTCATTGGGAGCAACCAGGGTCCCGTTTCATAACTATTGAGGCCACATCCTACGCTCTTCTGGCTATCTTGCGCTTGAAACAGTATGATCTAGCTGGACCAATTGTGCGCTGGATAAACGATCAAAGATATTATGGAGCAGTCTATGGTTCCACTCAAGTAAGTGATGACAATAATGTGATGCTTCTTCGTTATTCTTTCACTCAGTCATTCATGTTATGTATAATGTCTTCAATCTTTTTTATACTGTACATTAACTTTGTACAAAATTTTCTTAAACATACCTGCTCTTGTCTTCTGTAGGCTACAATTGTGATGTTCCAAGCTTTGGCTCAATATCAGATTGACATCCCAGCTCTAAATGAGTTAAATATGGATGTGTCCCTCAGTCTCCCAGAAAGACAGCAACCATTAAGTTATCGCATAGATCATAATACTGCTTTGCTGGCACGTTCTGCTGAGGTGAGCATTGTGATGTTCAAGATGTTCAGTATACTCTGCTCAAACGAACAGAGAAAGCCCACCAGACAAGAGGACCCTTGTTCTGAAGATAGGTGTGGATCCCAGAGGTGGGACCCACATGTACGACACATTTATGACACATTCATATGATATGTCCTTAATTTCTAAGGCGGGAATACCCCTTTGAGCCACACATGGATGGTTTTCGGGTAAGAATAGGCAAGAATTTCTGAAAACTGCTAGCTAGCTTGCTGTTCCCTTTACCTTATTAAAAGTCTTCAGGTGGTCATGAAGGGGTCCCCTATTCTCTCTATGCGAAACGACTTATACTTCAGCTATTTTTCAAGTGGGTTGTGAGCATGGCAGAACCATAAGGAAAGTCCGTAAATATGAAGGCAATTGCCACTCACCTGTATATGTTGTATTCAATAGTACACAACACCGGGTCCTCCTGTTACAGCACGATGTCAGTACGGTACTGAAATAAAGTGTAATAGGCAAAGAACAGGACCCGGGATGGAAATAACCAATATCCACTTTACTGTTGTATTTGTTATGCATTTTGGGCCTTTATTGGTCCCTTTGTTGGACAATATTACAACATTGTAATATTATCTGACAAAGGGACCTGTTGTAGTCCCAAAATGCATAACAGATGCAATAATGAAGTAGATATTGGTAATTTCCATCCCGGGTTCCACCACCTATATATAGTACTTTGGAAGGTACTGCCATGTCATCTTCATGCTTACTAATACATTTCATTCTATAATTTTATTTTATAGACCAGATTGAATAAGGAGTTTATTGTTAAAGCCACAGGCAAAGGTCAAGGTATATTGACGGTAAGGTCCTTTCTTTCAGTCACATAACACCATTTCTAAATCTCAACTATTGGCTAAATACAACCCTGAAGAATTTAACCATATTATCTGTGAAACAAAAAAATCTGAGGAGTGAGAGAAGTCAAAATGGTCTCCCCTGCCATTTTATAGCCCATAGAGAGATCATTACAATGAGAAGGTTTGTATATACTACCCCTAAGGTCCATCCACAGAAGAATACTGAGTAGAGCCGAGTAGAGCTGGCCCCATGCCAAAATCAAAACAAGTGATTTGGTAGATTCAGTCACCTATAGGGAAGTAGATCCAAAACACAACTCCTCAAGGAACTGGTCACAAAAACTCAGCACGTTGGAGTTCGTGGTTCAGCTCCAAGCTCCCTTTCCTTTACATGTCCAATGGCTATGTGGTCAACAGCCGGTATAGGGGGGAAATCATGGTCTCCAGCAGGGGATCTATGAGGAGGAGTATGGTTTACTTTTATTTATTTTTTTTAAACCCTTTTAACTTTAAAACCAAGCACTGTACATGTATGGCAATTGGTGCTGGGTTTTAATCTGGAGCATCATATATGTATGGCTTGAACTTAAACATTAAGCACTGCCACTGTACTATGTGCTCTGTGCTTGGAAAGATACCAGCAGCTGGCTGCACTTTCCAGAGCTCTAGGGAGTGCAGCACTTCCCTGAAACTGCTGATCAATGGGGGTGCCAGGACTCGGACCCCTGTTGATCTGATAATGATGACCTGTCCTGAGGATAGGTCATCATTAGCTATCATTGGATAACCCCTTTAATGCTGTCTAGCAGAAGCAGGCCAAATCCCCAGATGTCAGAGACAGCCGAGGAGTCCAAGGAAAAGACAGACACTCTTTTTTTTAGTACATAGTGCTCAATAAATGCAGTGCTGTGAATTGAATAGAGTAAGCGACTATGCCACTTCCTCTACTGGGACCACTGGGTGTCTTGGGCATGATCACTGGGTGTCTTGGGCAGAGCAAAGCTGCTGGGTCTTAGCAGACCCTGATCAGCTCTGCTTTGTTCATCTACAAGGTGCGGTTTTCCCCTGAAGTTTTTTGGTTGCCCACGTTGCAGTGATATTGTGCAGAAAAAATTGTAAATGTGCTCCAGAGATCTTTTAATGAGCTTCTGGGGGACATATTATGTTAAACAATTTTGGTAGTGCAAAATCAAAAAAAGTGTCTGGTCATTAAGGTCTTCTTTTATATTTTCAGGCCTGGTCATTAAAGGGGTTCATTTTCATTATTTCTGTCTTATTCTCCTCTGGCTTCTTAGGTGGTGTCCATTTACCATGCTCTTGAGTCAGAAAAGGAAAAGGATTGCAAAAACTTTGATCTTTCAGTTACAGTTAAAGACCTACCACAGGGTAAGTATATAGTGCAAGGACAACTAGCCCTTTCTCCCAAACTGACCTAAAATGTAGAGTTCATGGACTTGTCACAGCAGGTTTATAGGAATCTTAGGTCTTAATATGGTATACAGTAAGTATACACCACACATATTGGGCATTAGGAGGTAGATTTATCAAACTGGTGTAAAGTAGAACTGGCTTAGTTGCCCATGGCAACCAATCACATTCCACCTGTAATTTTTCACAGCTCCTTTGGAAAATGAAACGTGGAATCTGATTGGTTGCTATGGGTAACCAAGCCAGTTCTACTTTACACCAGTTTGATATATCTCCCCCCATAGGTGCTAAGTGTAGATTGAAAATAGAATCCCACTTCTAAATATGTTTTGTATTTCATAGTTAATGCTAAAGAAGGTGAGTTGCCAGGAGTATCGATTGAGATCTGTGCAAGGTAAGGAATGCTTCTCATGGATCTAATTTATATATCACATATCTATCTAATAAATATCCATCTTTTACATGCAGTAGTGCTTGAAAGTTTGTGAACCCTTCAGAATTTTTCTACTTTTCTGCATAAATTTGGCCTAAAACCACATCAGATTCTGACACAAGTCCTAAAAGTAGATAAAGATAACCAAATCAAACAAATGAGCCAAAAATAATAGACCTGCTCATTTTCTTTTTTTTGTTGTTGAGGAAAATGATCTAATATCATGTCTGTGAACCCTTAGGAATAGGAGATAATTTGAAGGTGAAATTACTGTCAGGTGTTTCCAATCAATGGGATGGCAATTAGGTGTGACTGGAAGTTCTTTTTTTTAATCCCTTCAGTACATGAGTTTTGTTTTTTTTTTGCATTTTTATTTTTCTCCCTGGAGCCATAATTTTTCCGTTCACATAGCCGTATGAGGACTTGTTTTTTGTGGGACAAGTTGCACTTTCTAATGCCACCATTTAATATAACATACAATGTAGTGGGAAGTTGGAAGAAAATACTAAATGGGGTAATATTGAAAAAAACTATCGAATTCCACCACAGTTTGGCAGGTTTTGTCTCTACAGTGTTCACTATGCGTTTAAACTGACCTGAGCCCTTCATTCCCTGGGTCAGTATGATTACAAGGATATCACATTTATATAGTTTTTCTTGTGTTTTAATACTGAAAAAAAAAATCTTTATATCGCCATATTCTGACCACGTGTCTATGGAGCTGTGTAGACGATGTGTCGTTTTTATTGATACCATTTTTGTTGTGTATGTGACTTTTTATTACAATTTATAAAATTTGTTTTGGTAGGGAAGCAATGAAAAAAGGACATTTTTTTTTTTTCCATTATGCCATTAGCCAGATAGGATACATATTTTTATATTTTAAAAGTTGAAGCATTTTGGTACATGCCCATGATCATTATGTTTTTATTTTTTATTCTAATTCTGAGGAAATGGGGGTGATTTAAAATTTTGGGGGTGATTTAAAATTTTTTAATGTTTAAAAACTTTTTTTTTCACCCCCAGAAGGCTACAATATGCAATACTTTTATTTATTTATTTTTGTTTAGTCTAAGCTCCATTTATGGTTTTCCTATAGAGGCCTGCTACCTGCAGCTGTTATACACTGGGTCCCTTCAGATAGGCACAGCGCATCAGAGAAAAGAAACGACTCCCCCGATCGCCGCATGTGGTCCTAACGAAGTGCGCTCTTCTGGGGGGGGGTTTGCCATGTAGGGTTAAATTCTTGGAATAAGCATTATTGCCAGTCACAGACATTATCCCTGCGTCTCTGCTGTTTGAAACAGCAGAGACCTGCTGGCTATGGCGCCTGCTGTGCTCGCATAATTAAAACCCCTCCTTCCACCCTACAAGTATGGCGGTGGGATTCAAGGGGTTAAAGAACAAGAATCTATGAAAGTCTGGTCATCACGCACATGTTTGGGGAAGTGTATCTCGCACGAACAAAGGAGAATTCCAAGGACCTCAGAAGAAGAGTTGTTGATGCTCATCAGGCTGGAAAAGTTTATACAGCAATCTCTAATCAGGGCCGGTGCAAGGATTTTTGCCAACACAAGCGAAGCTACATTTTGGCGCCCCCCCTCGCAGTTCACCTGGCCCTGGTCCCGTCTGCAGCAGCTGGCTTATCCTCTGTGTGCTCCTGGTATCTTCTCTCTGCTTCAGACAATCGCTGGTTTGAGGACCGTATTTTTCGCCCTCTAAGACACACCTAGGTTTTAGAGGAGGATAATAAGAAAAAAATATTTTCCATTACACCTCAGGTCAGACCAGCAATCAGACCCCCAATGTTAATCCGACCTCAGCTCACAGCCCCAATCAGACCCCCAATGTTAATCAGACCTCAGATCAGACCCCCATGTCAGACATCAGCCCCCATCCATCAGCCACCCATGTCACATTTCTCCCCCTCCATGTCACATTTTTCCGCCCTCCCCTAGGGTGCGTCCTAAGGCAGCCGCTTTGTCTGCCTTATGGTAGCACCGGCCCTGTCTCTAATGGTTATTGACTCTACCAATCCACAGTCAGACAGATTATATACACATGGAGGAAATTCAAGACCATGATTACCCTTAGACATAGTGGTTGACCAACAAAGATCAACTAAAGGACTTTATCACATTAGCTAATGTTAATGTTCATGAGTCCACCATCCAGATGACACTTAATAACAATGGTGTGCATGGGAGGACTGTAAGGAGTTAGCTACTGCTCTCCACAAAGAACATTGCTGCCCATCTGAAGTTTGCTAAAGATAACCTTGGCAAGAATGATGGATGGATGAGACCAAATTAAAACATTTAGGTTTAAATGAGAAGCATTATGTTTGGAGAAAGGAAAACACTGCATTCTAGCATAAAAACCTGATAACATCTGTAAAGAACAGCAGTGGTGGTATTATCGTTTGGGCCTATTTTCCTGCATCTGGTTCAGCAGGGCTTGCCATCATCAGGACAAATGTTCATGAGCTGAATCTCAAGAGAACATGGGTCAAGCAGTAAGATAACAAAGCTAAGCATACAATTCATTTTACCAAAGATTGTTTAAAGATAATAAAGTTAAAGTTTAGGAATGGCCAAGTCAAAGTCCTGGCCTAATCCAATAGAAATGTTGTGAAAGAACCTGAAGAGAGCAGTTCATGGAAGGAAACCACCAATATCACAGAGCTGAAGCTGTTGTGTGCAGAGGAATAGACTAAAACTCCTCCAAGCCGATGTGCAGAACTAATCAAACGTTTAGTTTTAGTTATTGCTGCACAAGGGGGTCACACCAGATACTGAAAGCAAAAGTTCACATACATATCTTTGACTCATATGTTTGATTTGTTATCTTTATCTACCTTTAGGACTTGTGTGAAAATTTTATCTACTGTAGTTTTAGGTAAAATGAATGCAGAAATATGAAAAATTCTTAACGGTTCACAATCTTTCAAGCAAATCTATCCAGGAAACATCTGCACTCTTCTAAATGTTGATGTTGCTTTCTGCTATCAACCTCTTATTCTATCTGTAGACATCTGAAAAACACTGATGCCACCATGTCTATCTTGGATGTTTCAATGATGACTGGATTTGCCCCCGATGTTCAAAGTCTTAATAAAGTAAGATTATTAAAATATTTCTTAAACACCTTTATAAACTCTTTATGAATGAGAAATAACATATTCTTTTCCTCGCAGCTAACGAAGGGAGTGGATAAGTACATCTCCAAGTTTGAGATTAACAAGGAATCAACAGATAAGGGTACACTTGTCATCTACCTGGATAAGGTATGATATATCAGCTACTGTCAGGTTTGAGATCAGCCATACACAGGTCATCTTCAAAATATAAACCTGGTCCCCCAATGCTTGTTTGTCAGTTTAGCTATGGAGCTTCAGGTATTTGGGAACACTTTGCCATGAGATCTAATGATCATTATCGCAAATAGTTATAGTAAAACCATATTAAAATTGCAAACTTGAAACACTTGATACAAGACCTACATGCCGCTACTACCATATGTTACTAGTGTAACTTCAATGATCATAAGTTTCTCTAAAAACATTCAGGGTCACAGTGGCCCACCAGAATAACAAGACACTTCATAGATCAGTTTGATAAATTAGACAATAATCGCTCCAAAGGTTAAACATAAGACAACCCCATTTGGAGGTGGACCTAGAGCCACCTACTTGGTAATTGGCTTGATTGTTATTGGCTGATTGACAAATACTGATGCAATTTAACCCCTTAAGGACACAGCCTTATTTCACCTTAGGACCAGGCCATTTTTTGCAAATCTGACCAGTATCACTTTAAGTGGTGATAACTTTAAAACGCTTTGACTTATCCAGGCTATTCTGAGATTGTTTTTTCGTCACATATTGTACTTAATGACACTGGTAAAATGAAGTAAAAAAAAACAATTTTTATTTATAAAAAAATACCAAATTTACCAAAAAATTTAAAAAATTTCTAATTTTCAAGTTTCAATTTCTCTACTTCTATAATACATAGTAATAACCCCAAAAATAGTTATTACTTTACATTCCCCATATGTCTACTTCATGTTTGGATCATTTTGGGAATGATATTTTATTTTTTGGGGATGTTACAAGGCTTAGAAGTTTAGAAGCAAATCTTGAAATTTTTCAGAAATTTTCAAAAACCCAAATTTTAGGCACCAGTTCAGGTCTGAAGTCACTTTGCGAGGCTTACATAATAGAAACCACCCAAAAATTACCCCATTCTAGAAACTACACCCCTCAAGGTATTCAAAACTGATTTTACAAACTTTATTAACTCTATAGGTGTTCCACAAGAATTATTGGAAAATAGAGATATAATTTCAAAATTTCACTTTTTTGACAGATTTTACATTTTAATATTTTTTTTCCAGTTACAAAGCAAGGGTTAACAGCCAAACAAAACTCAATATTTATGGCCCTGATACTGTAGTTTACAGAAACACCCCACATGTGGTCGTAAACCGCTGTACGGGCACACGGCAGGGCGCAGAAGGAAAGGAATGCCATACGGTTTTTGGAAGGCAGGTTTTGCTGGACTGGTTTTTTTTACACCATGTCCCATTTGAAGCCCCCCTGATGCACCCCTACAGTAGAAACTCCATAAAAGTGACCCCAGCTAAGAAACTACACCCCTCAAGGTATTCAAAACAGATTTTAAAAACTTTGTTAACCCTTTAGGTGTTCCACAAGAATTAATGGAAAATAGAGATACAATTTCTAATTTTCACTTTTTTGGCAGATTTTCCATTTTAAGAATTTTTTTCCAGTTACAAAGCAAGGGTTAACAGCCAAACAAAACTCAATATTTATGGCCCTGATTCTTTAGTTTACAGAAACACCCCATATGTGGTCGTAAACTACTGTACGGGCACACGGCAGGGCGCAGAAGGAAAGGAATGCCATACGGTTTTTGAAAGGCAGATTTTGTTGGACTGGTTTTTTTGACACCATGTCCCATTTGAAGCCCCCCTGATGCACCCCTAGAGTAGAAACTCCATAAAAGTGACCCCATCTGAGAAACTACACCCCTCAAGGTATTCAAAACTGATTTTACAAATGTCGTTAACCCTTTAGGTGTTCCACAAAAGTTATTGGCAAATGGAGATGAAATTTCAGAATTTCAATTTTTTGCCAAATTTTACATTTTAATCAATTTTTTCCAGTAACAACGCAAGGGTTAACAGCCAAACCAAACTCAATATTTATTGCCCAGGTTCTGTAGTTTAGAGAAACACCCCATATGTGGTCGTAAACTGCTGTACGAGCACATGACAGGGCGCAGAAGGAAAGGAATGCCATACGGTTTTTTGACACCATGTCCCATTTGAAGCCCCCCTGATGCACCCCTAGAGTAGAAACTCCAAAAAAGTGACCCTATTTTAGAAACTACGGGATAGGGTGGAAGTTTTGTTGGTACTAGTTTAGGGTACATATGATTTTTGGTTGCTCTATATTACACTTTTTGCGAGGCAAGGTAACAAAAAATAGCTGTTTTGGCACCGTTTTTTGTTTTGTTATTTACAACATTTATCTGACAGGTTAGATCATGTGGTATTTTTATAGAGCAGGTTGTCACGGACGCGGCGATACCTAATATGTATACAATTTTTTTATTTATGTAAGTTTTACACAACGATTTCATTTTTGATAGCAAAAAAAATCATGTTTTAGTGTTTCCATAGTCTGAGAGCCATAATTTTTTCAGTTTTTGGGGGCGATAACCTTGGGTAGGGTATGATTTTTGCGGGATGAGATGAAGGTTTTATTGGCACTATTTTGGGGTACGTGTGACTTTTTGATCGCTTGCTATTACACTTTTTGTGATGTAAGGTGACAAAAAATTGTTTATTTAGCACAGTTTTTATTTAAAATTTTTTACGGTGTTCATCTGAGGGGTTAGGTCATGTGATATTTTTATAGAGCCGGTCGATACGGACGCGGCGATACCTAATATGTATACTTTTTTTTATTTATGTAAGTTTTACACAATGATTTCATTTTTGAAACAAAAAAAAATCATGTTTTAGTGTCTCCATATTCTGAGAGCCATAGTTTTTTCAGTTTTGGGCGATTATCTTAGGTAGGGTCTCATTTTTTGCGGGATGAGATGCCGGTTTGATTGGCACTATTTTGGTGGGCAAGCGCCTTTTTGATCGCTTGCTGTTGTACTTTTTGTGATGTAAGGTGACAAAAAAATTGTTAATTTAGCACAGTTTTTTTTGTTTTTTTTTACGGTGTTCATCTGAGGGGTTAGGTCATGTGATATATTTATTGAGCCGGTCGATACAGATGCGGCGATACCTAATATGTATACTTTTTTTCACCCTATTTTTTACCAATTTATTTTAACTTTATTTGGGGAAAATTACTTTTTTGTTTATTTTTACTTGAAACTTTTAATTTTTGGGGGGGGAAACCTAATCTTTTCACCTTTTTTTTCACTTTATTTTTTGTCCCACTTTGGGACTTGAACTTTTGGGGGTCTAATCCCTTTACAATGCATTCCAATAATTCTGTATTGGAATGCATTGGCTGTATGAGTAATACTGTGTGTATTACTCATACAGCTTCCGGCCTGTGAGATCCAGGGGGCTGGATCTCACAGGCTCGTCACCGGAAGGCAGCGCGATGCCTTCCTTAGGCATCGCGCTGCCTTCCATGCCATCGGGTCCCCCCTACAGCCGCATGGGGACCCGATGGCACCTGCTCCCGCCGACGCAAATCGCAGGTCTGAATTGACCTGCGGTTTGCGGCGATCGCCGACACGGGGGGGTCACGGGACCCCCCCCCCGCGCATTTAGCCGCTGGGCGGCGGTGATCGGAAATACACATGACGTACCGGTACGTCATGTGTCTTTAAGTACCAGGACAACATGCCGTACCGGTACGTCATGTGTCCTGAAGAGGTTAAAGGGGTTTTCCAACTCTCTTTTACTGATGACCTATCCTCAGCATAAGTCATCAGTAGCTGATAAGCAGGGGTCCGACACCCGGGACCAGCTGTTTGAGGAGACTGTGGTGCTCCAGTGAGCGCTGATGGTTCCTCACAACTTACTAAGCACAGAGCCTTACATTATATTGTGGCTGTGCTTGAAATCGCAACTCAGCCCCATACCCTTGAATGGGACTGAGCTGCTCCTAGGCCATGTGACTGATGACTGTGACATCACTGACCTAGCAGAAAGAGTGCAGTGGCGGACACCCACCAATCAGATACTGATGACCTATAAGTATACCCATCAGTATAATAAGAAAACCCCTTTAAGGTGGCTATGCATATGCTTCTAAAGATTTAAGCTGAACTCTTAGTCCAACACTGCTGCAGTTGCCATTATACATTATCAAGGTCAGATATAGGCTTCATGCAGAATATACTCACTAAATGTTCTGAAGATGATGAGATATTGAGACTGAGTGGCCAAACCAATGATCCTCATTGAATTGTGATCAGCCTGGAAAATATGGCTTTAGTACTATAGATAAAACTCTACATCAGTTCATTTTTATCAGTTTGTCAACAATCTGTTAACTTCTCTTCTCTAAATTTGGACAGATCTCACACAAACGAGACGAATGCATCATATTCAATGCTCACCAGATCTTTAAAGTTGGTCTCATCCAACCTGCATCTGTCACTGTTTATGACTATTACACCCCTGGTAGGTGATACATTTTCTACTGACCTGATATGTGAGTCTTACATATGCATATATTCATATTTTACGTCTCATGGCTTTGTAGAAAACCGATGCACTAAATTTTACCACGTGGACAATGACAGCAAGTTGTTGGGCATGATCTGTCAAAAGGATGTATGTCGGTGTTCTGAGGGTAAGTCCCCAAATAACAGTAACAGAAAAAAGGATTGAATAAGTAAGGTCACCATACAGTAAAAATTTGTATGCATATACTACCAAATAAGATGAGCCCCGATCTATAAATGTTGTATTGTTCAGACTATAAGATGCACCTGACTACAGAATTCACCTAGTTTTTAGACAACAAAAAAAAAAGAAAACATATTTAATAGTAGCTCAGAAAAAATAGCATATTAACTTTATTCTATCGCTTAGTACAATTATATCAATACCAACTATGTATAGGTTTTTATGTTCTATTACAAAAATCACAAAAAAGCAACCCCACACACATGAAAAGTCTGATTCATGGTAGGGGTTGATTATATTTTACCCCTCCCCCTGTGGTCACGTACAGTTATACAGGGATCTTTACCTCTACTTTCCTCCCTACACTTTCCCTCCTTTCCCTCATCTCTGCTGACTGACATATGAGCTGGGTAATGTGAAGCTATTTCAACTTGCTCTATCTCGGGCTGTATTGCAGCTAGAAATGTAAGTCTTGTTTAAAGCTAAGGACCTATGCGTTAAAAGAAGAGTGTGATCATAGTGATGGTTTCTAAGGTTTTGTGGGCTGTATAGGGAACTAATTTGACCTGTTCTATTTCAGACTGAATAACAGCTAGATATGTGAGCCAGTTCTTGTTTTAAAGCTTAGGTTCATAGCCTTAACACAATATCTCACATTTCAAACTGCTATAAAGCCTGAGATAGAGCTCTTAGTAGCTAATGATTCCCCCTGTCATTGAGCTATAAGATGCCGGAAATTTTTTGCAAGAACATTTCTTGGTAAAAGGTATGTCTTACAGTCTAAAAATAAGGTAGTTAAAATACTCTAAGGATTTATGATAAGCAGCCACGATTTGGTTAATTTGGACCATTTTCACACTACAACACATTTTCACAATTCACAACACAGCCACTGAGTGACCACATATAGACACATATACTATAGACATCTTGTGACAGAGTATTGCAGAATCATATTTTTTTAATTAAAGAAGTTCATCTCCCACCAACATCTAAGGATAAGATGAGCCAAGGAAAATGGTATAGACAGACACATTGTATATGTTACCAACTGTAAAATATAAAATTCATTCATGCAATAAAATATATTTGTCATTGTAGATTTACCCAAATGAGGTTCAGCAGTATGGTTCTGACATTGACCTCTAACATTCTAAACAAGGGATGCTCAACCTGCGGCCCTCCAGCTGTTGTAAAACTACAACTCCCATTATGCCCTGCTGTAAGCCGATAGCTGTACACTGTCCGGGCATTCTGGGAGTTGTAGTTTTGCGACAGCTGGAGGGCCGCAGGTTAGGCATCCCTGTTCTAAACAATGGAGGTCCAATCAATGGGTCCCCCACTGATTCCAAGAAGGGCCATCAGTGAGAGAGGGGATATACAGTATATGGGTGGTAATTGGCTTTTCACATAACTTTTCACATAAAAGTTACAACAAAAAAGTTTGGATTTTTTTTTTATAAAATCCTTTTGTCAATTACAACGTTTTTAATTGGCATAAAACAATAAATAAACTAGACATATTTGGTATTGGTGCATCTGTAATGACCTGTACCATAAATTGAACACATTATTTAGCCCATACTGAGAACATCATACATTTTTTTATAAATAACATAAAAAAATCTAAATTGCTGTCTTTTATTTATTCGACACAATAAAAAGTGATCAAAAATTTGTATGTACTCCAAGATGCCACCAATGAAAACCACAAGTTGTCCTAACTAAAACAAGCCCTCATACACTATTTTTATCATTAAGTGTTTTATTGTACAAAAGTAGACAAACAAATTAAGATAAAATATATACATTTTGTGGAATTCAGTACAGTCACTAACTCACACCACCCCCACTAAAACAAAAAAAAGCATATACAAACAATACATAATTTATACACCGAAATGATGATAATCAAATCTGCAACTAATCTTGTGAAAAACAACCCTTAGTGATGATAATGGGAAAATAAAATAAAAGTTAATACTTTCAAATGTGGAGAAGACAAAACTCAAAAAAACATTCATTGTGAAGTCCATCATACATAGGCCACATCTGTACATGATTAAAATATAGGAAAACCAAATCTTAAGTGTTGGCTTCTAGATCTTCTGACATTGATTTAATCTGGATTTTGTCTTTTAGAGAATTGTTTTATGCAACAGGAGCTGAAAGATAAAAATAGGGCAGCAGAACGACTGAACATGGCATGTACACCAGCAGTGGACTATGGTGAGGAGCACATACTCTCTTCTGTACAGATTTGTCTCCTTGTAAAAATATGAGGGTGTCTGGTGATCAATCTAAACTCATATTAATTCTATGTTATTTCCAACATTTCTAGTGTACAAGGCTCACCTGGACAAGATAGAGAAGAACAACAACTTTGATAACTATGTGATGAAGATAATCAGCATCATCAAGCAAGGTAATCCCAGGAGAAGATAAGTGTCAGGAGAAAAATGTACATCTAAGGATGTACTATAAATGTATGTAATTAGTACAATGTAGAGATGAGTCAAACCATCATGATAACTGCAGCTCATCCAGATACATTTTAGTAGCTCGGTATGGCACTCATTGACGTTATTGTCACGTGGAAGTCAGGGATATTTGGAAGGAGTCCAATCACCATAGTGAATGAGGACAGAGAAATGTCCAGTCACTATGGCACTTGGGAGCATTGGCCCCAGCCACTATTATTGACAGGGAAAAATAGTGTCATGTCTAGATGGCTTTTGTGGCCACCATTGGGATGCTACTGTTCTGAGCTGTTGCGTTGGCTTGGGAACCTGCAGCAAATTGGATATGGCCCCAGCAAGAATAGCCCCAAAGTAAGAATTTGTACAGACAGAAGAACTCACCATGAAAGATGCCACCCTGCCAAGTAAAACCTGTGAATTATGTGGCCTCTCAGCCTTCCTGGCAAGTGTTTTAGAGTCTTTTGTGCTGTTGTTTTTTATTGGAGAGGGTGACATTACCCAGAACTTAGATATTTTTATTTCTGTGTTGTCTCAGTGGTGTGATGATACTCCTCGCAGTGTTTATGTGCAGAGCCTGACCCTTACAAGTGTGTGATCATAGTCAGGCTCGGACTGGCCCACAGGGGTACAGGTGAATCCCCCCGTAGGCCCATGAGCAAGGTGGGCCCCTAGTCTCCCACCCCTTGCATAAGTGGCACATAACACAGTAGACTTACTGCGCTACATACGTTCAATGTACAGCACCTCAACCAAAAAAAAACTGATAGATTATTAAAGAAACTTCCCAGTTTATTATTATAGACACGATCAGAGCTGAGATGACTTCTAGGTATTGAGGAAAGCTACCAGTGTCTTATTCTCCCCAAGATCTACCTTCTCAAAGTTGCTACAGTGACCCCTATATTCATTCATATGGTATCATCTTGCTGCTGTGTGAGCAGGTAATGTTTGAATGTACTGTACAGTGGGCCCCCAAAATAAATTTTACTGGTGAGCCCTAAGCATCCTAGTCCGACACTGATCATAGTGGTCCGACTCCTGGGACACCAACTATAATGCTCTGTTGCAAGAGAATGAATCTTAGCTGGGGGCTGAGATGTAGCACCAGTCACTAGGACGAAGGAATAACTGTATCTACATGAGCTCCTTCATTCTACCGACTGGTGGAGATCCACACCCAAAAATAGACTACGGTCAGCCACACATGAAAGAAGAAAATCATTATGTCCAAAACTTGCATAAATATCTACATCAAGTCACAGCACTAGGCTCTGTTCACATGTGTATCATGGCTTCCGGAACCATTGCACAGCGGATGCAAATGAAGCCCATCAATTGAGAATGTCTAAACTCTGTCATTGTGTCAGATCTGATAGAATTGGTGATGGAGCTACAAAAACATAGGTGTTTACCCTCATTGGGTTGATGTATTATTCTCCATGTTTTTTCCCATTATTAGGTACAGACGAAAATGTTTTGGACAAACAGAGGAATTTTGTCAGTCACATAAAATGTCGCAAAGCCTTAGATCTGAAAGAAGGTCGGGATTACCTGATCTGGGGAATAAGAAATGACCTTTGGAACCAGCCATCTGGGTGAGTGATAACGCTTACATTTTCCGCAGCGATGTACAGACATTGTTATCACATTGGTCCCTTCACCATTGGGACTCATAATCAAAAATTCAAATTTACCTATCTGTATGTGTTTTCAAGAGTGGAAGGAAAGCAGAGCGCTTTAGGAAAAACCTATACAAACGCTATGCAGAACTTCTTCTTGGTCAGATTGGAACAAAGGCTCCAAGCACTACTAGGCAACAATACCATATTAATCTGAAGAATAGCTCTTCTCGTGGAGCAGACAAGCCTGCAGAGGGTTCATTCAGCAGAGATCAGTCTGTTTAGTACATAGCTATAAAACTGAAAAATCCCCTAAAGGAGTAGTCCAACGTCTAGGTGTAGGACCTGTCAAGGAAAGCATACTTACCTGCTCGCAGATGCTAGGTTTCGGCTCCATGTGGACACTGTTGTCACTGCAGTCATATGCCACTTGGGGGATACACCACTGCTTTGGCCAGTCATTGGCTGCAGCAGAGCATGTGACCCCCACCCGTGACGGAAATTTACATGTGGGGACCAAAGCACAGTGAAGACAGAGGTAGACCCACAGAGTTCGAACCAAGCATCGGGGAGGGGGTAAATAGGCCTATCTTGACAGGTCCCACTGAGAGGCGGGGTTGTTTCAAACGCACTTAAATGTTAAATGTTGTTTTTAATACTTTATATATTTTTTGTTTCTGCAGCCAGATATTACTGCAACATGTGTTTGGTTATTGATTGGGAGGGGGCTTACATCCTGTATTATACTCCAGAGCTGCACTCACTATTCTGCTGGTGGAGTCACTGTGTACATACATTACTTATCCTGGACTGATCCTGAGTTACATCTTCTATTATACTCCAGAGCTGCACTCACTATTCTGCTGGTGCAGTCAGTGTGTACATTCATTACTTATCCTGTACTGATCCTGAGTTACATCCTGTATTATACTCCAGAGCTGCACTCACTATTCTGCTGGTGGAGTCACTCTGTACATACATTACTTATTCAGTATTGATCCTGAGTTACATCCTGCATTATACTCCAGAGCTGCACTCACTATTCTGCTGGTGGAGTCACTGTGTACATACATTACTTATCCTGTACTGATCCTGAGTTACCTCCTGTATTATACTCCAGAGCTGCACTCACTATTCTGCTGGTGGAGTCACTATGTACATTTCATTACTTATCCTGCACTGATCCTGAGTTACATCCTGTATTATACTCCAGAGCTGCACTCACTATTCTCCTGGTGCAGTCACTGTGTACATACATTACTTATCCTGCACTGATCCTGAGTTACATCCTGTATTATACTCCAGAGCTGCACTCACTATTCTGCTGGTTCAGTCACTGTGTACATACATTACATTACTTATCCTGTACTGATCCTGAGTTATATCCTGTATTATACTCCAGAGCTGCACTCACTATACTGCCAATTAGTATTAGAAACAGTACTGGACACAACCCTCACATCTTAATGGAGTTTTTATAATGCAATGTATTAGTTAGGGGCCTTTTACATGGGCCAATAATCGTCCAAAAGGAAAGTGTGTTCCTGATCACTGGGCCATGCAAAATGCTCATTTGTCAGCTGATCAGATGTTTTATTCTGGCAAAAATGACCATCTCCCTGTTACACCAGGATGTACTTCAGACAAAAGGCAAACTATATGGGACACAAACATTCAGTTTGCAATGGTCCATGTAAAAATGAGCATCAGGGCACTACATAAAAAGACCCTTAGTTTTTTCCTGCATCAGATTACAGTAGTGCCTGGTATAAATGCAACAAACCTGGGAGGATAGAAGTAGTAGTATGGTAGTAGTCCTCACTCTCGCACACCTTGCTCTCTGTGCCGTAATGGGAGAGGTGCACTTTTTCTTCCCTTCGGGCCACACTCTGGTTTGGAGGTGCGTGGGGTGCACTTAGTGATGGGGTACAAGGCAGGGCTCCCTCGGAGTAACAAGGAGTGATGATACAACAGAGTGCAGGCAATGGTGAGGCTGGATTTGGCGGTAACCACTCCACTGGACTTTACTGAAGCAATTGAGGCAGATGATACACATAGACACCTGCAGAGCAAGCTCAGTCTCTCTGGATTACATGCAGAGTTTTCCAAAGGCTGTATATGGGGATATAGGCCTTACAATAAATGCCTCTCTGAGTCTCTTCAATTAATCAAGCAAATGTCCTAATTCAGACAAGGGGTGCAAAGTCTCTCTCACAAAAACTTCTCACTTTAAGTGTACCACTACAGAGCATAACTGCAGAGTGTAGTCCTTCAAAAGATGATCAGTTAATCTCAGTAGTATGGTAGGGTGCCTGAAGCTTCTACCCAACCAAATGCAGTAAAGTCCATAACCTCATTACATGTGTTAGCTTTCACTGACATTTTGTCCATGCACTGTCCCTTTGTAATTATTATTATTATTATTAATTATGTATTGTATGCACTTATATAGCACTACTATATTCCCTAGCGCTTTACAGACATTAGCATCAAGCTGTCTCCAATGGGGCACACAATGTAAGTTAATGGCCCTTTATAATGGCCCTCAGTTTTTGGAAAATTTCAGTGCTACTTTCTGAGGCTGGCGCTGGTCTTCAGTCACTTTTCTGGTCACTATCAGCTTGCAGGACTGCTGTAACCCTGTCTGATGCTTCTCTCTGGCACTAGCTTGCAACCTTTGCTGCTCATACATCAGCTACTAGCTGTAAACTCTCAGCTACAGCTCCCAGCTCAAAAGGTGGGGCCAGCCCACATCTAGCAACTGAGTTGAGGCAAGGCAAACTAACTATATCTACCATATACAGCCTATGGGACATAATATACACAGCAAAGTTACACAACCCCATTTAGCAGTGAACCACCTGGTCACTGCAGAAAGGCAACACTTCCTAGCATGCATATGATCAGCTCTAGGCAAAGGCTGTACAGCTCTGAAGCCTACAGAATGGAGCTCTGGACTGTAACACATAACACATATGGTTTATAATGTACTATAGATTTGAATGAGATCACATAAATATATATGTTATAAATGATGTTTTTCTTTTCTTTCAGCTATTCTTATATTATTGGGAGAGATACATGGATCGAATGGTGGCCAAACGAGAGAGAATGCCAAAATCGGGAAAACATTAATCAGTGTAACGATTTCTTTGAACTTGCTGAAAATCTGGAGATTAACGGATGTTCTTCATAGAGCCCTGAACTGTAAAATCCCCTCCACCTTTCTTCTCTTTTCACTCTAGTGCTGAGATCCAATGTGATATTTTATATGCCAATAAACTTTTATAGCTATTCCTTGAGGTCATCTTATTGAAAAATCTTCAACTTCTGCGGAGAAAGTTTTTACACCCAAATTTTGGAAATACAGAGAGTAAGAGGCTGAGAAGCTATTCTACAATCTATAGGGCCAGTTATATATATATACTAGCAGAAGGACCCGGCTTCACATGGGTACATTTTATCTATTTTAATGTTTGTGTGTGAGGTTAAAAGATAGGTAATTGGTATATAGTGGCTCATCCTTCCTTATACTACGGTGGAGGTGCTCTGTTTTTTGTGTGAATAAAGAAACTAAAATGGATAAATTTAAAGTGAAAAACTCACCATCTGTATTGCAAAATTTGTCTGTAAAACATCACATTTATTAACGTAGAGTACACAAGAATTATAAGTAAAGGAGTATAAATAAAATATCATATAAAACACCATATAAAAATAGCCCTTTAAATGTTCAAATAAAATTGAGGAACTTGTAAGCATACGTCAATTCCACCACATATCAAATGGAAGTTGCTGGTGATTAATGATGGTTAGTAGCTAGTATACAGTCATGCCTCTGTATAAATGAGACTCTATTTGGAATCAACTGACTCTGTTCCATACTTACAAGTCCTCTGGTCGATTACGCTGAATATTACCTCCCTGTATGAAAGTGGTCGGTCTACAGCGGATTAAACAATCGCTATAATAGAGGCTATAAACAAAGACTGTTGCTATCTACAAACAAAGATCGATCAGTCTCATTTATACGGAGGCATGACTGTTTACTAACTACTAACCATCATTAATCACCAGCAACTACCATTTGATATGTGGTGGAATTGACGTATGCTTACAAGTTCCTCAATTTTATTTGAACATTTAAAGGGCTATTTTTATAAGGTGTTTTATATGATATTTTATTTATACTCCTTTACTTATAATTCTTGTGTACTCTACGTTAATAAATGTGATGTTTTACAGACAAATTTTGCAATACAGATGGTGAGTGCCTGTTTTTCGCTTTGAAGTTATCCATTTGCGGTTAAAAGATATCTACAGTGTTCTCCATCACCATTTAACAGTGACTTCCACAGTACCCTGCTCCCTTAACAGTGACTTCCACAGTGCCCCGCTCCCTTGACAGTGACCTCCACCATTCCCATCCCCCGTAACAGAGACCTCCACAGCGCCCGCCCCTTTAAAAGGGACTACCACAGTACCCCACTCCCTTAACAGTGACCTCTACAGTACCACACTGCCTTAACCATGACCCCCACAGCGGCTGTCCCTTTAATAGTGACCTCCACAGTCCCCTGCCCCCTTAACAGTAACCTCCATTATGCCCGCCTGTCAGGAATATGGATCATTATTTACTGGCAGCCATGATTTTCATCTGATTCACGTTTGTCAGTGTACATGCAAAATAAGTTCTTACTTCAACGCTCTGCTTGTCAGATAGCGGAGGTAGTGAACTCCACAGGGGTTCTGGCTTCAAGGAGGCCACATGCGTACGAATTCACACCTCAACCAGTCAGCAAGGAACCAAGATGATGTGACAGGAAGAATCTCTCAGCATGAGGTCTAGTCCATTCCCCAGTTCAATCAAATCTAGCAGACAGCATGGAACCAGCGATTTGTAAGGAATTTTTGAATTGCCCGGCCATCACAAGCACAAACCAGATACATATTTGTGTCCCTGTGGCCACAATGAACAGGCCCATGGTCTTAGTGTGGTGGTGGGAGGCCAGGGAAGGGAGATATACATATCTCCCCACAGAAACCAAATAACGGTACCAAGCTTCGACTCCATGCTTGGTAGCCGGAACCCAGGCGGATCCGTTGGTCCCAGAACCATCTCCTTGTGACCTTCTGGTCTGGAGCTATGAACCCTAAAGGGTTTTGTGGGCCATTTGCTGCCAGTCCAGCAGAGGGGGGGGGGGGTGGACCCCTCCCAAAGGCCGGGAGGGGAGGGGCCGGCTACAGGTTAAAAGGCTTCTGCCAGCAAGCAGGAGTGTCTTTCTCTGAAAGGGGGTCACATCGTGCAATGTGTTTGGAGGGACCTGCAACCAGCTGACATCACTGCCTCTGACGTAAATACAGCTAAGAACTCATCACTACCCAAAGGACTCATATATCTGGTAAACTGACTTATTGTTCTGCTTAACCCTGTTGTACCTATATCACCTGTATCTGTAACCTCAGACCACTGTATATATTCTCTGTGTATATTGCGTCATCTAGTGTGCCCTTAAGGCGATTAAATATATAATTTATTCTTGTGCTATCTTGTATCTCGATCACGAATCCCCCCGTCCGTGTTTCGGCCTAGTTATACGCTACTGCGGGTTGGCTTCTCACCCTATATAATCCCATTAGCGGACCGGGCTTATATCAGATGAGACGCTGGTGGCAGATACCCGGGCTGAGACAGCGCTGTTTTCGCTGTGGCAGTGAAAAGGCTCTCTCAGCTTGTTGCCTCTCTGTACCCGTGTGGACAAGAGGTGTCTGTGTAAACTGTACCAAGCTGACCTTACCTGCTCCTCTGGAGGGCGTAACATCACGCTTTGGTAACAAGTGACCATACTGCGTCTCGTGAGCTCGACGTAAGTGACGTCAATCGGGCACGAGGCGTGGTATTCGTCACATCTCAGATAGGGAAGGTCGATGCAATTGTGGCATGGCCGCAGCGGGCAGATATATAGACGACATTCTTATCCTATGGGATGGGGGTCACTCTTTGTTTTATGAATTTACTCAGAAACTAAATTGCAACAGCATAGGTATGAAATATACCTATGAGATTCAGGAAAATGAGATTATGTTCCTTCACTTAAAAATAAAGAACCGAAAGTGGTCATTTGGTAACAGAGGTTTTTAGAAAGCCAACATTAACAAATAGTTACCTGCATTGGAACAGCTGGCACCCCACATCTTTGAAGAAAGGGATCCCTGTAGGCCAGTATTTGAGGGCACGCCGGAATTGCTCAGATGAGGCCTCATTCTCTAAAGAGAGTGGAGAAAAATAAATTACCCCAAAAATCCTCTAAAAAAAGCTTATAAGAGAGCTAATAGAATGAAGAGAGAAGATCTTCTTAAAGAGACCCCCCCTAAGAAAAATGATGTCATCAGATGTATAGGTACCTATGATGGGTACAACAAAGAAATATATGGAATATTAAGGAAACACTGGCATATAATAAAATCTGACAGAGACCTAAATATGGTACTTACCCCGAATCTATCAGTAACATATAGAAGGGGCAAGAACCTTAAAGATCAGCTGGTCCATAGCCATCTAATGGAGAAGGGGGAAAATCCAGGGAAATCGGTTGAAAGATACCGGGGGTCCTCACCATGTGGAGAGTGCTCCTTTTGCAGATATGTCCCCCGTATAAAAAAGTACATAAATCCTACGGACAAGAAAGAATACGAAATAAAACAACTTATTACATGTAAAACGCAGGGGGTTGTATACCTGGCATCCTGCCCATGCCCTAAGCTATATGTGGGTAAAACTGTACAGGAGCTGAGACATCGTATCTCAGGGCACATCAGCACCATTAAAACCGGTAAAGACACATCAATTGCCAGACATATTAAATATTTCCACAATAGCAAGAGCTCCGTTTTACGCTTCTGGGGCATAGAGAAAATATCTTTAGGACCAAGGGGGGGAAATCTTGATAAAAAACTGTTACAGAGTGAGGCTCACTGGATACATAGGCTGGGTACAATGAGTCCAGAGGGTCTCAATGAAGGATTTTCCTTCACAGCCTTTATTTAGATATTAGGAGGTACACCTTAAAAAGAAAATAGTATTATTACTAAGAAAAGAAAAAAAGAGAAAAATATAAATTACCTGGAAGAAGGACAGTAACCCTCAGTCCGTTGAATTGCATGAAACCGGATTCTTGACTTTAAGTATGGGGACAAAGGATGAAAACAATAGTGAATCCTAAAATTAAAATAAAAATAGCAATTATAGTAGGCAAATCCAAGCATTTCATAGTGCATGAGACTATCTAGACTCTGAACATATAGGAAAATATAAAAACAAAAGGGTCCCTAAGATGGGTATAAAATCTAAGAAGAAATGTATATGCATATAAGATCTCCTGATAATGCAATAATAAGTGAATTAAGGGCAGAAATGCAGATAATGTAATATCATCCTAAGCTCAGACGTAAATATAGGGATCTTATGGCCCCAATTTAAAAGTCTAGAGTCCCCTTGTATGTGCAATATCACTATGCGAATGAAGGATGCAATGAAATGATGAAAATACATCATAACGGTAAGACGCATGCACGGTGATGCTATTTTCTTGATCTGAAAGTAAAAGTTTCCACGCATGCGCAATACCAGTATACGAATGCCATCATACGAAAAATTTAAGTTCAGACGCATGCGCTGTGATGCTATTCTCTCGATCTGAAAGTCAAAGTCCCCACACACGCGCAATGCCACTATATGAGTGCTATTATACCAAAATCTAAGTTCAGACGCATGCGCCGTGATGTCATTTTTTTTTTTTTGACCCGAAAGTTTAAGTCCCTACGCATGCGCAATGCCATTATACTAAGAAAGTTTAAGTTCCTACGCATGCGCATACTCTTACGCCTTTTCCCGAACTGGAAGTTAAAGTCTCCACGCATGCGCAAAGCCACTATCCGAATGAAGGAAGTGACGAAATGACGAAAATACATCATGACGGTATTTGATTGGGTTACTGGGCTGTCATACAAGAATGCTTAGCGGCGTTTGGCCGCAGAATATTTAATGACCCTCCCACAGTGGTTAAAAGGGTTCAGCCGGAAAGCATTCTTGTTGATAGTAGCTCCATCCCCTGAAGAAGCCACATGTAGTGGTGAAACATGTTGGGGGAGCTTTTGTCTTAGTTTTTAGATTAGGAGCAGGTAGGACTAAGTGTCATAGCGCGGAGTAACTGCAGACTCATCTGTGCTTTGATACTAGTGGTGGAGAGTCGCACAAAAGGGAAAGTTATTAAAAACAAAATGACTTAAGGCGAATGAACAAGTGTTTCTCCAGCATGATACCCATCTAGGCGAATAAAGTATATTGCTGAATAAAAAAGGAAAAAAGTGGGATGGACGGATGCTAGGAGGCAGAATATATGGGTGAAGTAACCCTTATCTCAGCCACTAGTGCCCTACCGCACCTAGAATTTTCTCCTGTTTTATTATTTTTCTAACAAATTAAATTAAATAAACGTTACGTTTTAAATTGACTAGAAACGGGAGTTTATTAGTCTAGGCAACTAGGCTATTTGAACCAAATTATGGCCGCAGCCTGCCACCAAAAAATAAATACTGACTTTTCTGGGAACGGCAGGATACTATAGGAAGTTTGTTGCGTCCTATAGTACTCTGGCTAAACCACTGTCCGATGCAACGGGTAAAAAACAACCCAACAAGTGTAACCCAGAACTAGAAGAGGCGTTTTGGGCCTTGAAAGAAGTGCTGGACAGTATTCCTGTCCTTCAAGCTCCCGACTTCTCCCGTCAGTTTATCATACAAACTGACGCCTCAGACCACGGTCTGGGAGCAGTACTTAGTCAGGTGGACGCAACCGGTTATGAGCATCCTATCCTCTACTTGAACAGGAACCTACTTCCACGCGAAGCCGCGTACTCCACGACAGAGAAAGAGTGTCTAGCGTTTGTGTGGGCCCTACAAAAGTTACAATCGTACCTATACGAACGATCCTTCACGGTCATCACAGACCACAACCCCCTCAGCCGGCTGAAACGTACTGTTGGTACCAACGTAAAACTCCTCCGTTAGAGCTTAGCGCTCCAACAGTATGATTTTATGATCCAGCATAAACCAGGAAGTCGCCACCAGAATGCTGACGGACTTTCCCGCTGTAATGAACCTAAATAGCAAGTTGGGATTGCTTCAGTCACAGTCTTGCTGACCACTCCTTCCCCAATCTTCCCAAGAGGGGAGGTGTGACACTTCGCGATCTCGGCAATACCGATTACCGAAGAAATCATGAATGCATCCTGTTTTAAAATTACAGAATCACAAGAGCCCTCTCATTTACACAGAGAGTTAAAACTCTCTCAACCAGTGGCGTACCTCCAATAGAGGCAGACCACGCAGCTGCTATGGGGCCCCTGGGGGAAGGGGGCCCGCAGTGGAGGATAGGCCCCGCCCACTAATTACACTTGTATGGCTACCTGAGAAAGTAAGAGGTGGCGAAGGACCTTTGGTGATGTCATCAACCATGTGACCAGTGCAGGAAGCCAATGAATAGCAGAGCAGTAGAAGTCTAAAGGACCTTTGGTGATGTCATCAACCATGTGACCAGTGCAGGAAGCCAATGAATAGCAGAGCAGCAGAAGTCTAAAGGACCTTTGGTGATGTCATCATCATGTGACCAGTGCAGAGGACTGGTGAAAGACCTGTGGCATATCGCTGTGAGGGGGCGGAGCTTCTGTGTGGTGCCTGAAGGAGAGGTTAGTGGTGTTCTGGGATAACATAACATCCTAGAAAAGCCGGGAGTTGTAGTTTTGTCGTATTATATGTTTCTCAATGTAATTTAAACGTATGCCCTAGTACAGGCTGGTAATGCTGGGAGTT
The DNA here is from genome assembly GCF_905171765.1 of Bufo bufo. Lineage (NCBI taxonomy): Eukaryota > Metazoa > Chordata > Amphibia > Anura > Bufonidae > Bufo > Bufo bufo. Next base: position 795,335,678 of record NC_053389.1, on the reverse strand, counting down.
GTAGTTCTCTCCTCTTATACCCCCTCTTTGGAATGTATACTGATGACCCATAATAAGTCTGGCCATACTGGGGGTTATAGTTATTTCTTTTTAAAGCTCTTACCTGGTACAACTAGATGATGTCCTATAATCTGGACATGCTGAGAGTTGTAGTTCTCTTTTCTTAGGCTGGATTCTCATCACAGTGTAGTTTTCCGTTTTGCATGCAGGACTTTTTTCTGTCTAAAATAACGGATCTCCGACAGAAATGGCATAAACGGATGCCAAATGTGCAGAACTGATGCTTGAAGTACAGGATCATTTTTTTTTCTTTATTTTTCTGTTTATCTGACGGATCAGAAGAACTGAAAACTAAACGGTGATATGAACCCGGCCTTATACTCTGTGTAATATCTACTTGTATCTGATGATAACAGCCTGGACATGCTGGGAGTTGTAGTTCTCTCCACTTTCACCTCTCCCTGTGTTGCTCCCTAATTTCCAATAATAATCTGGTGATGATGAGACTTGTAGTTCCCTTGTCACTATTATAATGTTCTGCAGCAGCTGAGGTGTGTATTACTTGTTCACTTCTGTGCTGGTGACGGTCGCTGTTCTGCTGTCATAGGAGCACAAAAACGAAAATCACTGCAGTTCCGGATCTGGCACTTCATGGACGACAACACCTGACGGATCCCGCTGACTATGATGAGATCTGTCAGGTTTCCATCTTCCAGGCTATAAAATTGTGTCCAGCATTTATGACCTGATCCACGAATGAGGCCCCAACACAGATGTGAACGAAGCTTTATATGTTCTGCAGCAGCTGAGGTATGCATTAAGAGGTTCTGACAGTTCATAAGGCAAGGGGGGCTATGGTGGCACTGGTATACTATTATGCCAGCACCACCATAGCACCCCCTGTGTGCTGCTTATAGTGGACAGTGCCCTCAGACAATGAATGGGGACAATCAAAAGCGGGTTTTTTCCCGGTATTGAGACCCTATGACAGATCTCAATACCGGAAAATAGAAACGCAAGTGTGAAAGTAGCTCCTAATGTCTACACGGCTGCAACTGCTGGGGGTATGGCAGGGGAGAAGCCAGGGCAGGTGGTGGGATGGGCCAGTGGACGGAGTTAGTGGGGCCCCATTAAGATTCTTGCTATGGGGCCCAAGGATTTCTATGTACGCCCCTGCTCTCAACCCAGAAGTTAATTCACCTTCCCAGCTCCAAAAGATTCTTCCTGGCCCTAGGAGAAACCCCTGCCAGGTTAAGTATCCATCAATCTGATATTATCTTGACAAAACCCCATAAAAGTGCCCTCTTTCTAGTCTGAGCGGGCCCAGCACAGATCTTAACACCATTAAACCTGGTCAGAAACTTCAAGAGAGAATGACAGATCCTTATCAAGCAGCTGGTTGGTACAAGAAGGGAGATGACCTTAAAGTCACCTCCAATCCATAGATTGCATATTTTCCCCATATTTTCTTCATATTTCATGGGTTAGGAAAATATGGAAAGAACAATCTCTTCCGAAATGGTTGAGGTTATTCTAACACACCTTCCAGGAAATCCGCAAGCAAATCGGAGATTCCCACTTCGAGATATAAAGGTTCTCAGGCACACGATATTGTCTTCCAGTCGTATTTGGTATCAGATGATTCGTAAAGTTCTACTGATTAAAAATATGAATTCTATTTCTTAATTTGACCTACGGGTACGGATAAACTGGCAAAGCAAGTATTCTGACAGATTTTCACTCTCTGGGGCAAGAACTGTCCCATGTTCCAATTACCCAAGGCTGGACTTGTGCGTATCACTCCCAGCTCCAGAGTGGGTAAAACACAGTGACCCACTCAGGTCCTGGTCCTTCATCTACCATCTGAAGTCGAATAACATCACGACCACCCGCTGGACACGGGCACTCCGCTTCTTGGATTATTCCTTACAAAGACTTTATCTTTTTCTGGACTCTACCACGATAATTCTGAACTTACAGACATTCTATTCCCTTTCATCTCTTACTTATTTCTATCCAACCAATCTGTCCGAATGGCAGGTATATTTACCTGTCAGTTTTAATGTACAGTATATTTCTGTGTGTAGTTTTTATAATAAAACTAACGATTTAATAGTTCCAGTTTTGCCCTTGTTGCCTGAATATTTGGTCTACGCTAAGAACTCTGTCCTCAGAAGAGACATACTACCGCATTGTCTTATTTTTATAAATTGTTGATTTGTTAGCTAGGTTGCAAATAACCACTTCTTCCCTTTAGGAATAGCTAGCCGGGGTCTCTTCACCCCGATTTAATACGAAGAGTGGTGGCAGCAAATTAAGTTGGTTTCCCGCGCGAAATCGATAATTTTATTTTACTGATTCTACATACAATCACAATTGTATCATGTAAGGGCAGACCAACCAATCGTAAATGTTTAGTGTGCTCACAGTGGCTTCGCCTCCAGAAGACTCTAGTGGATGAGACCTGTATGACAACTGTGGCATAGTACAACGGGATTGGCGGGTGGTTGTCACATTACATCTACACTCCCATAGATGTAATCTGATCTGGAATATTGGACTCTTGCTCAGGTACAGAACCGTTCGAGTCTAAATACCAACATACACTAAAAGTATTTTGAAGTATACTCCTCTCCTTCCTGATTGGCTATTTTCAAAATCCCACTGCCCGCAATATTAATTGGTTCCAGTTTGACCATTGTTAAGTCAAGTTTCAACTTACGAGGGGTCAGAAAAGACCAATCCTGAGGCCATTATATCCTGAGGGATTACTGTGGAGCTATATATTTAATTTATTGTCCATGCGGGAAGAGCTATATTGGAAGGACTTTAAGAACCTTAAAAAAAAAAAGAATATAAGAACACATATATCAGAATAGGTAATGAGAAGCACGCTATCACAACATTTCAAAAATAGCACAACAGTGACCCGAAAGGTTACCTTTGCAGATTTATAGAAGGTGGAGGACAACTGGAGAGAGGTCACCCACACACTTTGGATCTCACGGCTCGGGTCTCAAAGGATTTTCTAATTAGACAGGCTGATACCTAGAAGGATGAATTTGGATTTTGAGGTTTTTGGATATTTTGAATAGATAGGCCTCCATGGCTCCCTCTCCTGTAGATGGGGTAGCCAATGCCCAGTGTGTGTTACTAGTGCACCACGCCGACCACTTTATGGGACGAGTGGTTGTAATGACATAGTGCTGACACTACAAGGAGATGACACGCAGTGTAATTCTGAAGCAGACCATGCATGATGACCTATCTTGAGGTCAGTGCTGCACAACCCTTTCTCTCAGCTTCTGCACATTATGGTTGTAGATGTCCATCAAGACCATTTTATACTGTCTCAATTGTCATTTATCTGTCCCTAGAGAAACAGCATGGCCTCTGGAAGAAGGAGAGAAGCGTGAAGAAAGATTGTTTTCTCGTGACACATTGTACTTCATGTTAGTGGTAAATTTGAGTTTATATATTTTTCCTTCATGTCTAAAAAATTCTACACTTGTAGAAAATTTGGAAAAAAATTGTAATTTTCTAAATTTTAATTTCTCTGATTTTAAGTCAAATAATGATACCTTGCAGAATAGTTATTAATTAACATTCCCCATATGTCTACTTTATGTTGGCATCATTTTTTAATAGTAATGATGCCGATATGAGCCAACAACACAAATAACTGGGATAAAATGGCCAGTATCTTACTTTTTGCTCTGTGGCTCCTTGGTTTCTTTTGACTTTGTTAAGTGTTCAGGTCTGGAGGTTCCATTTCTGCAAATGTATGTAGAAACCACATTGGTGGAGTCAGCAATAACTGCTGGTTCATCTGGCTCATTTGCAGAGTTTTGGCACTCTCTGGTGATCGCCACAACCTCTGCCTCCGCCGGAACAGGAGCAGGCAGTCACCAGTGCTGAAATGGATTGATGCAGCAGGTGCTGGAGATGGTGAGGGCACTGGCTCAAGAAGTGGAAGACCTTTGATTGAGCAGGTGTAGCAGCATGCCTCTTCGACTAGCTTTCTTTGGGTCTCTGGGAGCTTCCAAGGCTCAATATAGGATGAGCCCTGTCCGGTCATAATGGTGATTATCGGGCTAATAGTCACTGTAGTTTCCAGCACCATGATGACTCTTCTGCCCACGCTCCAAGGTTGGGAGTATAGAGATGGTTCCATACTTTGTCACCTGCTGGGGTCCAGGGTCGGACTGGCCCACCGGCGAGGCGGGGGATTCCTCAGTAGGCCCCCGGTCTCCTGTGCCCGAGGTAAGACGAAGGAGTAATTATTTCTCTTGTTTCTCAGGAGAGATAATTATTGTAGCAACTAGGTGGCAGTATTGCACAGTAATGCAGCCTCCTACTGGTGTACATTGTACAGGAGGCCCCACAGTATCTTCTAAACTTCCCAGGCTGCTGGCAGTAAAGGAGGAGAGAACATGTCTGGCCATCCTCCTGCCCTCCCTGCTGTCAGAAAACTGTGGCTGCTGGAGAGAAGGACTCCTCTGCGGTGCTGGGCTGATTTCTCAGGTGTGTGTGACAGTAGTAAGCTGTAGGAGACTGTAAGGGGGAAATAGGGGATTGGTTTATAGCAGACACAGATCTATGAATGTGTGCTGCTCTCTGCAGAGTTCAGGGTAGAATTGGGGGGACTCTGCCGTAGGTCCTCCCAATGTCTCTGCTTTAGGTGCACCCCATTAGTGCCACAGCTCCAGATGCCCCCCAATGCCCCCTACTCTAAATTCACCCCTAATATTGCCTCTTCTCCAGTTGCCCCCCTAATACCGCTGTAGCTGCTCCAGGATCCCCACTATTACCATGCCTCAGGTGACCCTAATGCCTCTGCTTAGGTGCACCCCTATAAATGCCCCAGCTCCAGATGCCCCCACTCTAAATGCACTACTAATATTGCCTCTTCTCCAGTTACCCCTGCTCCAGGATCCCCACTATTACCCTGCCTCAGGCAACCCTAATGCCTCTGCTTTAGGTGCACCCCGTAAGTGATCCAAAAGACTCTGTTTCAGTTATGACCCTCCGTTTGTGCCCTTTGCTCACGTTGCTCCTCTAGAACTTTTGCTTGGGCTTTGTTAAAGATTATGACCTGCAAAAAGGGTTGGACTTATGCCCGAAAAATTCTGCACAGTGCGTCACATTTTCCAGTATTGACACGTATGGTTTACATGGCGGCAGTGATGATATTCCGTTTTCTTCATCACTGCTGCCATGTAAAGAGATGCTGGTGGTGGAGTGGTGGAGGATTTAAAGGGGTTGTCCAGGTTTTCAAGCTATCCTCTCCACACCATAGGGCATAACTATATGAATAGTGGGGTCCGATTCTGCAACCCCCACTGAACCCAGGAACGGGTCCTGTTTTTCCTTTTTATGGTCTAGCAGGACACACATATGCCCTGCTGCTCTAATCATTCTCTTTGGGGCCACTGGAAATAGCCATCTCCGGCTACCTGTCACGGTCCCTCAGGTGACTGGTGTCAGGAGATCAGGGAGACTGGCTGAGCGTGGAGGAATCTAACAGCATCCTTGATTTCTCTTCATTTAGTGTTGATAGAGTTAATGCTGAGCTGGTGTGAGGTCGTCTCTGGTGTTCCTGTTCGTCCATCTCTACAGACGTTAAGTCGCATTTGTTTGTGTTTGTTATATTCCCTGTTGTTGTATCTGGGCCTGAGACAGAGACTTCCATTAGTCCATCTGGGGAGGAATGGGTTGTCTCTGGTCCTAACCTTATTCCAGGGCCTTATAGGGGAATCAGTTCCTAGATTTTCTGCATATGAATATTCCTACCATCAAGGTCTATTCATATTGATAGGTAGTCAGGGACCAGATTAGGGTTGTCTAGGAGGTGACCTGTTTCTTCCCTAGTTTCCAGGCCCAGTTACTGTTCCCCTTCCCTCCTGTGTTCAGTGTGGAGTTTCCCCCCCCACACTGATCATGACACTACCCCATAGAGAATGGATGGAGAGGCAGGGCATATGCTTGACCTGCCACTCAGTCAAGAAGGGGTATCAGTGGGGGCTCCAGCATTCAGACCCACAAGGATCACTTAGCTATCCCCGATCCTGTGGATACATGATAACTAGAAAAGTGGACACAGGCCCTTTAACAGGCGAGCATTTCTATTTTAGTTAGACACATATTTTGGGCCAGATTCTTAATTTTTATTTTATTTAATTTTTTTTACACCCAAAGAAAACCTTTAAGGATAGGGAATATCAAAAAAGGTCCAACAACTATGACACGACAGGTGATACGTTTCTGATTGGTGGGGGTCTGACTGCTGGGACCCCCATTGATCAAGGGAACGTGGTCTTAAAGAGTACCTTTCATGGGTCCAAACATTATAAACGAAGTATCAGGATACGTGGGGGATAGTGCAGGGATCTAACTGCACTTACTATTTTTCTGGGCGCCGCTTCGTTTGCCCGCTGTGGCCCCCATTGTATTCTCCCGTCTTGTATGCTAATTTTAGCATCGGAGCAATGAGGAGGAGACTGAGTCTTTCTCCGTGGGCGTCTCCTTCTTTCCTGGCCGTAGCGCTGTCCAATCACAGCAGAGAGCGTCACAGCCAGGGAGAAGGTGAGGGTTTTTTTTCTCCCTGGCTGTGACGCTCTTTGCTGTGATTGGACAGCTCTACAGTCAGGGAAGAAGGAGACGCCCACGGAGAAATACTCTCCTCCTCATTGCTCCGATGCTAAAATTAGCATACAAGACGGGAGAATACAATCGGGGCCACAGCGGGCGAACAGACGGCTCCCAGAAAAATAGTACGTGTAGTTAGATCCCTGCACTATCCCCTACGTATCCTGATACTTCGTTTATAATGTTTGGACCCATGAAAGGTCCTCTTTAAGACCCTTGTGTACATAGATTGGTAGTAATGTAATTGAATGTCACAGGACCCCTTTTTTCATGATCAGTGGTTGTTCCAGCAGTCAGACCCCAGCAATCTGATATTTATCACCTATCCTGTCGATAGTAAATAGGTCGTTATGGTAGGACAACCCTTTTAATTATAACGTAGATTATGTACAATATAAGGAGGTTAAAGTTTGGTAAATTTCATGCCAGACATTTATGCTTAACCACCTCAGCCCCCAGTGCTTAAACACCCTGAAAGACCAGGCCACTTTTTACACTTCTGACCTACACTACTTTCACCGTTTATTGCTCGGTCATGCAACTTACCACCCAAATGAATTTTACCTCCTTTTCTTCTCACTAATAGAGCTTTCATTTGGTGGTATTTCATTGCTGCTGACATTTTTACTTTTTTTGTTATTAATCGAAATTTAACGATTTTTTTGCAAACAAATGACATTTTTCACTTTCAGTTGTAAAATTTTGCAAAAAAAACGACATCCATATATAAATTTTGCTCTAAATTTATTGTTCTACATGTCTTTGATTAAAAAAAAATGTTTGGGTAAAAAAAAAATGGTTTGGGTAAAAGTTATAGCGTTTACAAACTATGGTACAAAAATGTGAATTTCCGCTTTTTGAAGCAGCTCTGACTTTCTGAGCACCTGTCATGTTTCCTGAGGTTCTACAATGGCCAGACAGTACAAACACCCCACAAATGACCCCATTTCGGAAAATACACACCCTAAGGTATTCGCTGATGGGCATAGTGAGTTCATAGAACTTTTTATTTTTTGTCACAAGTTAGCGGAAAATGATGATTTTTTTCTTTTTTTTTTTTTTTCTTACAAAGTCTCATATTCCACTAACTTGTGACAAAAAATAAAAACTTCCATGAACTCACTATGCCCATCAGCGAATACCCTGGGGTCTCTTCTTTCCAAAATGGGGTCACTTGTGGGGTAGTTATACTGCCCTGGTATTCTAGGGGCCCAAATGTGTGGTAAGGAGTTTGAAATCAAATTCTGTAAAAAATGACGAGTGAAATCCGAAAGGTGCTCTTTGGAATGTGGGCCCCTTTGCCCACCTAGGCTGCAAAAAAGTGTCACACATCTGGTATCTCCGTATTCAGTAGAAGTTGGGGAATGTGTTTTGGGGTGTCTTTTTACATATACCCATGCTGGGTGAGATAAATATCTTGGTCAAATGCCAACTTTGTATAAAAAAATGGGAAAAGTTGTCTTTTGCCAAGATATTTCTCTCACCCAGCATGGGTATATGTAAAATGACACCCCAAAACACATTCCCCACCTTCTCCTGAGTACGGAGATACCAGATGTGTGACACTTTTTTGCAGCCTAGGTGGGCAAAGGGGCCCATATTCCAAAGAGCACCTTTCGGATTTCACTCGTCATTTTTTACAGAATTTGATTTCAAACTCCTTACCACACATTTGGGCCCCTAGAATGCCAGGACAGTATAACTACCCCACAAGTGACCCCATTTTGGAAAGAAGAGACCCCAGGGTATTCGCTGATGGGCATAGTGAGTTCATGGAAGTTTTTATTTTTTGTCACAAGTTAGTGGAATATGAGACTTTGTATGAAAAAAAAAAAAAAAAAAAATCATCATTTTCCACTAACTTGTGACAAAAAATAAAAAATTCTAGGAACTCGCCATGCCCCTCACGGAATACCTTGGGGTGTCTTCTTTCCAAAATGGGGTCACTTGTGGGGTAGTTATACTGCCCTGGCATTTTCCAGGGGCCCTAATGTGTGGTAAGTAGGTAAATGACCAGTGAAATCCGAAAGGTGCTCTTTGGAATGTGGGCCCCTTTGCCCACCTAGGCTGCAAAAAAGTGTCACACATCTGGTATCGCCGTATTCAGGAGACGTTGGGGAATGTGTTTTGGGGTGTCTTTTTACATATACCCATGCTGGGTGAGAGAAATATCTTGGCAAAAGACAACTTTTTCCATTTTGTTTATACAAAGTTGGCATTTGACCAAGATATTTATCTCACCCAGCATGGGTATATGTAAAATGACACCCCAAAACACATTGCCCAACTTCTCCTGAGTACGGCGATACCAGATGTGTGACACTTTTTTGCAGCCTAGATGCGCAAAGGGGCCCACATTCCTTTTAGGAGGGCATTTTTAGACATTTGGATACCAGACTTCTTCTCACGCTTTGGGGCCCCTAGAATGCCAGGGCAGTATAAATACCCCACATGTGACCCCATTTTGGAAAGAAGACACCCCAAGGTATTCAATAAGGGGCATGGCGAGTTCATAGAAATTTTTTTTTTATGGCAGAAGTTAGCGGAAATTGATATTTTTTATTTTTTTCTCACAAAGTCTCCCGTTCCGCTAACTTGGGACAAAAATTTCAATCTTTCATGGACTCAATATGCCCCTCACGGAATACCTGGGGGTGTCTTCTTTCCGAAATGGGGTCACATGTGGGGTATTTATACTGCCCTGGCATTCTAGGGGCCCTAAAGCGTGAGAAGAAGTCTGGAATATAAATGTCTAAAAAATTTTACGCATTTGGATTCCGTGAGGGGTATGGTGAGTTCATGTGAGATTTTATTTTTTGTCACAAGTTAGTGGAATATGTGACTTTGTAAGAAAAAAAAAAAATTCCGCTAACTTGGGCCAAAAAAAAGACTGAATGCAGCCTTACAGAGGGGGGGGGGGATCAATGACAGGGGGGTGATCAATGACAGGGGGGGTGATCAATGACAGGGGGGTGATCAGGGAGTCTATATGGGGTGATCACCCAACTGTCATTGATCACCCCCCTGTAAGGCTGCATTCAGACGTCCGTATGATTTTTACGGATCCGATCAGTCTATCAGTGGATCCGTAAAAATCATGCGGACATCTGAATGGAGCTTTACAGGGGGGTGATCAATGACAGAGGGGTAATCAATGACAGGGGGGTGATCAGGGAGTCTATATGGGGTGATCACCACAGTCATTGATCACTCCCCTGTAAGGCTGCATTCAGACGTCCGTATGATTTTTACGGATCCGATCAGTCTATCAGTGGATCCGTAAAAATCATGCGGACATCTGAATGGAGCTTTACAGGGGGGTGATCAATGACAGGGGGGTAATCAATGACAGGGGGGTGATCAGGGAGTCTATATGGGGTGATCACCACAGTCATTGATCACTCCCCTGTAAGGCTCCATTCAGACGTCCGTATGATTTTTACGGATCCGATCAGTCTATCAGTGGATCCGTAAAAATCATGCGGACGTCTGAATGGAGCTTTACAGGGGGTTGATCAATGACAGAGGGGTAATCAATGACAGGGGGGTGATCAGGGAGTCTATATGGGGTGATCACCACAGTCATTGATCACTCCCCTGTAAGGCTGCATTCAGACGTCCGTATGATTTTTACGGATCCGATCAGTCTATCAGTGGATCCGTAAAAATCATACGGACGTCTGAATGGAGCTTTACAGGGGGGTGATCAATGACAGGGGGGTAATCAATGACAGGGGGGTGATCAGGGAGTCTATATGGGGTGATCAGGGGCTAATAAGGGGTTAATAAGTGACGGGGGGGGGGTGTAGTGTAGTGGTGCTTGGTGCAACATATTACTGAGCTGCCTGTGTCCTCTGGTGGTCGATCCAAACAAAGGGGACCACCAGAGGACCAGGTAGCAGGTATATTAGACGCTGTTATCAAAACAGCGTCTAATATACCTGTTAGGGGTTAAAAAAATCACATCTCCAGCCTGCCAGCGAACGATCGCCGCTGGCAGGCTGGAGATCCACTCGCTTACCTTCCGATCCTGTGAACGCGCGCGCCTGTGTGCGCGCGTTCACAGGAAATCTCGCGTCTCGCGAGAGGACGCACCGGCGCGTCCACCCAGAACAACAGGACCGCCGCAAAGACGCAATCCTGCGTACGGCGGTCCTGAGGAGGTTAAAGGGGTTAAAGGGTTTGTCTCACTTCAGTAAATGGCATTTATCATGCAGTTAATACAAGGCACTTACTAATGTATTGTGATTGTCCATATTGACTCTTTTCCATCACATTATACACAGCACGTATCCGTGGTTATGGTGGCCGTGCTTACACACTATAGGGAAATATAGAACCAAAAAGGAAAGCCTCAATGTACAACCGTAAATTAGGGCAAGGGATGAATAACCATATAAACCTATAGTGTTGTTAAACAAACAACAAAAGAATGCCCAATGTATTCAAAAAATATATTTTATTTAATTGTAATAGACATATCATGATTTATAAAATATTCAAGATAGCAAAAAAAGTATTAAGAGTCAGCAGGAAACCGGATGCCGCAATCCACTGGCCGGTGTCGCTGCTACCCGCCAGAAGATGGAAAACATGTCCAGTAGGCCAGTAGTATGCACCGGTAGTAGTATTCCAGTAGTATTCTGAATAGAATTCAAAAGATCATCACCCTGGGGCATAACCACCAGATGAATCTCAGCTCAACTCAGACTGTAGTTAAAGAAAAATAATCAAACAACCGCTAGAATCTAGCAATAAAGGGGGGAAAATGAAGCCATCACATAAATGAGAAAGCACACACAGAACCTTATTCTAAAGGATATAGAGGAGCTCATCTGTGGATATCAGATAGAAAGTTGGAGCATACCATGAGACATGATGGAGGGTAAAAGCTGCAGGCACGGGACAGGCTAGGAACCTCGACGCGCGTTTCGCCTCAGCTTCGTCAGGAGGTAAGTGAAAGTGTGGCCATATCCCCCTATTTATATCCATATATAGCACCATATAGCTCTAAAACATGTGCTCTCAATGGACAATTACAACAGCTGATACTTACTATCGAGCGATCCATGCCTGATGATGCACGCCGAGTTCACAATGACGACGATGCAATCATCAGGAGGAGGGGTGGAACACACTATAGAGAAAGGCTGGAAATGCTCATAGGCCAACACCTTTGCCTATAATGTGCAAGCACGGCCACCACTGCTGGATTACACAGTGGTAATATCCATGGATACGAGCAGTGTATAATGTGATGGAAAAGAATCAATATGGACAATCACAATACATTAGTAAGTGCCTTGTATTAACTTTCTCTACATGATAAATGCCAATTGCTAAAGTGAGACAACCCCTTTAAGTGTGCTACATTTAATAGGACTAGTTCTAAATGTCTTGGTGTGTGCATTGCTTGTTTCCTATGTGTGATTGGTGTGTGCTATATATGATCTATGTATCAGGGGTGTATGTGCAGTATGTGACATATGCATCAGTGGCATGTGACCCATGTATAATTTTCTTGTGGGCCACATGTGTCCAATGAGTGATTGGTGTGCGCTGCATGTGTCTTGTTTCTGACTGACTTAAGTGCAGGATATCCATATACAGTTGCAAGAAAAAGTATGTGAACCCTTTGGAATGATATGGATTTCTGCACAAATTGGTCATAAAATGTGATCTGAACTTCATCTAAGTCACAACAATAGACAATCACAGTCTGCTTAAACTAATAACACACAAAGAATTAAATGTTACCATGTTTTTATTGAACACACCATGTAAACATTCACAGTGCAGGTGGAAAAAGTACGTGAACCCCTAGACTAATGACATCTCCAAGATCTAATTGGAGTGAGGTGTCAGCCAACTGGAGTCCAATCAATGAGATGAGATTGAAGGTGTTGGTTACAGCTGCCCTGCCCTATAAAAAACACACACCAGTTCTGGGTTTGCTTTTCACAAGAAGCATTGCCTGATGTGAATGATGCCTCGCACAAAAGAGCTCTCAGAAGACCTACGATTAAGAATTGTTGACTTGCATAAAGCTGGAAAGGGTTATAAAAGTATCTCCAAAAGCCTTGCTGTTCATCAGTCCACGGTAAGACAAATTGTCCATAAATGGAGAAAGTTCAGCACTGCTGCTACTCTCCCTAGGAGTGGCCGTCCTGTAAAGATGACTGCAAGACCACAGCGCAGACTGCTCAATGAGGTGAAGAAGAATTCTAGAGTGTCAGCTAAAGACTTACAAAAGTCTCTGGCATATGCTAACATCCCTGTTAGCGAATCTACGATACGTAAAACACTAAACAAGAATGGATTTCATGGGAGGATACCACAGAGGAAGCCACTGCTGTCTAAAAAAACATTGCTGCACGTTTACAGTTTGCACAAGAGCACCTGGATGTTCCACAGCAGTACTGGCAAAATATTCTGTGGACAGATGAAACCAAAGTTGAGTTGTTTGGAAGAAACACACAACACTATGTGTGGAGAAAAAGAGGCACAGCACACCAACATCAAAACCTCATCCCAACTGATACAGTTCTGTAAAGAGGAATGGTCAAGAATTACTCCTGACCGTTGTGCACGTCTGATCTGCAACTACAGGAAACGTTTGGTTGAAGTTATTGCTGCCAAAGGAGGTTCAACCAGTTATTAAATCCAAGGGTTCACATACTTTTTCCACCTGCACTGTGAATGTTTACATTGTGTGTTCAATAAAAACATGGTAGCATTTAATTCTTTGTGTGTTATTAGTTTAAGCAGACTGTGATTGTCTATTGTTGTGACTTAGATGAAGATCAGATCACATTTTATGACCAATTTGTGCAGAAATCCATATCATTCCAAAGGGTTCACATACTTTTTCTTGCAACTGTATTTGTAAATTCTGCCACATGTATGTTTGTGCATTTTGCTGTGAATGTCTGCCATCATACTTCATCTTTAATATTTCTGTTATCACTGTAAGGGCTCATGAACACAACCGTTGGATTTTTTGCAGTCCGCAAATTGCGGATCTGCAAAACATGGATAGCGGGTGTGTGCATTCCACATTATGCAGAACAGAACAGCCGGCCTCTAATAGAACAGTCCTATCCTTGTCTGTAATGCCGACAATAATAGGACATGTTCTATAATTTTGCAGAACAGCCATGCGGACATACAGACACAGAATGCACATGCAAGTGAAGTGAACGGTACAGACATGGGAAAAAAAATAAGTTTGTGTGCAGGAGCCCTAAGGTGGGCCCCCAGAATCAGTTACACTGGTGGGCGCTAAGTACCCCAGTCCGACACTGACCATAAGCAGAGGATGGGTCCACTTGGTGTGCTCCCACCATCATGTCTCTTCTCTCGCCTGTCAACGGTCACTGTCCTCTTCCAAACCTATTCTCCGCAGTAAGTTTCTTGGTCTTGTGTGCCTTCTCTACTTGAAACACGGTCTGGCTGATGGTGTATTTTTTATGCTGGGAGTGACATCCACCTCTACCTCAGCCTTCCTCGGTGGGGAGGCTGTTCTCTGCAATCCTCCTACAGATTTGGCGCGACTCGTATACAATTGTGTCGTGGTGGAGGTTAACCCCATATGGGCCAGCGTACGGCTTAGGATGTGATTCAGTTCAATAACAGTAAGCAGGGTGAGTGACAATACTTGCAACGACACTACGCAGCATAGCGCGGCTGGTAAATCCACAAGACAGACTCTCTTAGCACAATAGGACCTCACACAGCAAGGTGACCCTGTTTGTGCACCATAATCATATAGCGACCCGCAAGGGATCACCACTGATGAAGAAGTCAGCTCTAGACTTCGAAAACGCGTTTGGGAAATCTGCACACAGACAACTAACTGACATTGTCTTGGAAGCGCTTCCACCCAAGAAGGATCTCCCAGGAACACCCACTTGTCCGCGAACGCCAGAAGCCCGCGCAATACCGGCGCTCATTCAACGCCATACACATGGGACGCCGCTCGACTCAGGAGAACACGCGGGTATATCCTCTCCAGCATCAGAGACAGTCTCTTCAAAAAGAAAGGAGACCGGTGAGCGACGAGACCCAGAGCAGACATCGAGAAAGGTAACACAGGCCAGCACATTGTATTCGGGTGGGACGCCGCCCGATCCTGGCCTGTAATCTACAGTACACACCAATCTTTTTGTACACCACGATGGTCTGTGAATTCCGTTGATTTTCTCACCCGTGACCGGCTAGCCCCATTTGCTCTAGACCGCAGCACCTTTTACCTTACTGTGCAACTGTCTACGGAATAAACCTATCGGGAGGAGACTCTGACTATTAACAGTAACTGCAACAAAGTAGCCAGGAAAGCACTATACACCAACAGCTATATCCTGCGATGCTTTAGAACTTTATCAACTGCCATCTACAGTTCATCAGCATTTTGAGTCACTCCTAACGTTTGCCACAAAGCCAAGATCACCCACATAGGGTCACCTTACCCTCATTTTTATCGCCTACTATTTTCTCTATTTTGATTCACATTTATTTTTATTTTTTTTTTTCAATTTATTTTCTAAATTTTCTATACAATGTTTTAATAGTACTAGTATACTTTATTATTTCTTCACCTCTATTATACAGGTGAGACTTTTAGTCCTCACTGGACACTCTGGACTGAGCACCACCAGGTCTTTTTGCCAACTATTTTTAGTATAATAAATTCAGCTTTTTCCTATATTTGAGTGCCGGTCTACACTTTCATTTGCATTTTACTCCTTCTGACTGGGTGAGTCAGACCAGATCTAGAGCACCTCTCATATTGCAACACTAGGTGAGCCACCCCTTCCATACAGTCGTATACAATTGTGTCATGGTGGAGGTTAACCCCATGTGGGCCAGCGTACGGCTTAGGATGTGATTCAGTTCAATAACAGTAAGCAGGGTGAGTGCCAATACTTGCAACGACACTACGCAGCATAGCGCGGCTGGTAAATCCACAAGACAGACTCTCTTAGCACAATAGGACCTCACACAGCAAGGTGACCCTGTTTGTGCACCATAATCATATAGCGACCCGCAAGGGATGAGCTGGGAGGAGGGGAGTGGTGGTTCACAGTGGCTCTCACTCCAGCGCTCCCTGGGGCCATGCAGTGAATGAGGGGGTATGACCCTTTTTCCCCTAGGGAAACACCCTGGCATTGGAGCTCCTGCCTGATGGTGGCTGGGGAGCCCTTGATTTAAATAAATGGGTGCAGGGCAGGTGTAGGTAGGGGCTGGCAGATGGTGATACAGTCAATGACCAGACCCGTTTTGTTAGAACAAAAAAGTCTCTTATGGGAGTTGCAATACATATAGCAGCAATAGGCACAGTTTGGCGGTATATCACTGAGTAGGCTCTCCCGAATAGCTGTGTACAGGCAGCAGCAATGATGGTAGCTATCCTCCTTGAGTCTCACTCTAAGTTCATTTTCAATAGCTCTTTTGGCAACTCCCAAGCTGGGGAGTATATAATTTAGACTGGATGGCCAGTCCTTCCCAAAGTGTGGTCAGCCCTGAGGCAATATTCCCTCTCCATTAGCAGTAAAGTCTTTTGCCATAGACGAGCAATACCTTATTGTCTTTCCAGGCACAACCTCCGAAGTGGCTCCCAACTTTCTGTGAATGAGCTCTGGCTCATCTCCCCACATCATCCCACACCACTCGATGGCATGGAGTGCTCCATCTTGTCTCTTCTCTTGCCTGTCAGCCGTCATTGTCCTGCTGCAGGCAGTTTCTCTGTCTCATGTGCCTTCTCTACTAGTGTTGATCGAGCACCATAGTGCTCGGGTGCTCGGGGGCTCGGGCCGAACACATCGGGATGCTCGGGTGCTCTACAGAGCACCCGAGTATAATGGAAGTCAATGGGAGAACCCGAGCATTAAACCAGGCACCCCCTGCTCTGAAGAGGGGAAGGTGCCTGGTTCATAGGAAAATGTCAGAAATTGATGGAAACACCACCAAAATGGTTCGGGAACAGCATGGGGAGGATGTCTGGATGCATCTTGGACTCCGAGGTCGCTGCCGAGAATAATGTTGTCCGAGTAGTACGCCACTTTTACAGACTGACAATAATACGCACAAACCATTCTTTCCTGTATATTTACTTGTATATAAAGTGCAAGTGCTGCCAAAAATTACAAGGAAGAGGCACTCCGATACAACCTGTATATCACAAAAAGGAGGGCCTCATTCACATTGTGGTACAATTGTTCAGGTAGTGGGACTCCTACACTCATTAAGCCTATGCACTAAGTGAAAGGGCTGCCAAAAATTACAAGGAATCGACACTCCAATAACACCCTTTATTACACATAAAGGAGGGCATCATACACACCCTTGAATAATTATAATTGATGGCCTGCTCATGACCCTCAAAAACATTAGGGGCGAGGGCCTGCTGCTGATCTGACCATCTAAAACATTAGGGGTGAGGGTCTGCTGCTGAGCTGACCATCTAAAAAATTAGGGTGAGGGTCTGCTGCTGAGCTGACCCTCTAAAGCATTAGGGGCGAGGGCCTGCTGCTGATCTGATCATCTAAAACATTAGGAGTGAGGGTCTGCTGCTAAGCTGACCATCTAAAACATTAGGTGTGAAGGTCTGCTGCTGAGCTGACCATCTAAAACAGGGGCGAGCTGCTGCTGATCTGACCATCTAAAAAATTAGGGGTGAGGGTCTGCTGCTGAGCTGACCCTCTAAAACATTAGGGGCGAGGTCCTGCTGCTAATCTGACCATCTAAAACATTAGGGGTGAGGGTCTGCTGCTGAGCTGACCCTCTAAAACATTAGAGGTGAGGGCCTGCTGCTAATCTAACCATCTAAAACATTAGGGGTGAAGGTCTGCTGCTGAGCTGAGCCTCTAAAACATTAGGGACGAGGGCCTGCTGCTGATCTGACCATCTAAAACATTATATGCAAGGGTCTGCTGGTGAGCTAAGCCTCTAAAAAATTATATGCGAGGGCCTGCTGCTGAGCTGACCCTCTAAATCATTAGGGGCGAGGGCCTGCTGCTGATCTGACCATCTAAAACATTAGGGGCGAGGGCCTGCTGCTGATCTGACCTTCTAAAACATTAGGGGTGAGGGTCTGCTGCTGATCTGACCTTCTAAAACATTAGGGGTGAGGGTCTGCTGCTGATATGACCCTCTAAAACATTAGGGGCGAGGGCCTGCTGTTGATCTGACCATCTAAAACATTATATGCGAGGGCCTGCTGGTGAGCTGACCCTGCAAAACATTGTAGGTGAGGGCCTGCTGGTGAGCTGACCCTGTAAAACATTATATGCGAAGGGCAGCCTAATAAACATGTTAATATGATGGAAGAGGAGAAGGAGGATGAGAAAAGGAAGAGTCAACCATATACCCTTGTTCAACCATATACCCTTTGTGGTGGAAGGGGTGCATGGGAATTGTCACAATCCCTACTCAATAGGTCACGTCACTGGGGTGAATTATACTAGTGAGCTCATCAAGTTACCACAGAAATTCCCACCCACCTATTCTAGATGACGGAATTATGCTAACTTACTCCCCTAGATTCTAACACCCCAATATTTTCTATCACAATAGCTGCCACCACTTATACTATAAGGCAATTGGGGCCTATATTCAGATATTCTCTCAACCCAAATTTAACACAGTAACACAGGTTATCTATATGGTACCTAAAATCCTCTGAAACACTACTGGTAACGTTATTCCCTCCGAAAGATCAAGTTCTATAAGACCAATTTTTACATTTAATACACAATAGTGCAGTGCAATACAAAAGAAAGTGTCAGATAAAAGATAAAAATATACATACAATAACAATGCAGTAAAACAGATATAATAAAAGGGATAATATACACCTCCACCAGAGGAATGAGAGATGAGAAGTTCTCTTTGTAGTGGGGGTCGAAAAGGGTGAAAAAACAGTAATCCGTGTTGTCTAAAATGCGTATAACGCGCGGATCGTGGGAAAGGCAGCCTAACATGAAGTCAGCCATATATGCCAGAGTACCAACAGGTAAGACTTCGCTGTCATCATCAGGAGGATGACTCTCAATCTCCTCATCCTCTTCCTCCCCTTCTGCCCACCCACGCAAAACAGATGGATCTAAAGTTCTATGGGTACTACCCTCTGTAGCGGAGGCAACCGTCTCCTCCTCCTCCTCTTCATTGTCCAATTCGCGCTGGGAAGACGAACTGAGGGTGGTCTGGCTATCACCCTGTGTAATGTCTTCCCCCATTTCCACCTATTCCACATGCAAAGCGTCGTCCCTAATTGTGAGCAGCGAGCGTTTGAGTAGACACAGAAGTGGGATGGTGATGCTGATAATTGCATTATTGCCGCTCACCATCTGTTTTGACTCCTCAAAGTTTCTTAAAACCTCAGAGAAGTCAGACATCCATGCCCACTCCTCGCTTGTGAATAGTAGAAGCTGACTGGAAAGGCGATGACCATGTTGCAGCTGGTATTCCACTACTGCCCTCTGCTGCTCACAAAGCCTGACCAACAGGTCGAACGTGGAGTTCCAGCGCGTGCTCACATCGCACAACAGCCGGTGAGCTGGCAATTTCAAGCGCTGCTGCAGCGTTGCCAGACCGGCAAAAGATGTAGATGACTTTCGGAAATGGGCACACACGCAGTGCACCTTCACCAGTAGCTCAGGCAAATTGGGGTAGGTTTTGAGAAACCGCTGAACCGCAAGGTTGAACACGTGGGCTAGGCATGGGATGTGAGTGAGCTTGCCGAGCTCCAAAGCCGCCACCAAGTTACGGCCATTATCAGACACAACCATGCCTGGTTGTAAGCTGAGTGGCGAGAGCCACAGCTCAGTCTGGTCTCTTATCTCCTGCCACAGCTCTGCGGCGGTGTGCTGTCCCCTAAGCATATCAGCTTCAGCACGGCCTGTTGCTGCTTCCCAACTGCAGTGCTACATTACTTCCAGCTACCGAATGATGACTGACTGGTGCTACACGCGGATAAATCGGAGGTGGAAGTGGAGGAGGAGGAGGCGGAGGAGGAGAAGTGGGGTTTGGAGCCACTAACGTAGGTGCTGGCGGAAACCCTGATCGACGTAGGGCCCGCAATCCTTGGCGTCGGTAGCACCTGTGCCATCCCAGGGTATGACTCGCTCCCGGCCTCCACAACATTCACCCAGTGTGCCATCAGGGAAATGTAGCGTCCCTGGCCGAATGCACTTGTCCATGTGTCCGTGGTTAAGTGGACCTTCCCAGTAACTGCGTTGGTCAGGGCACGTGTGATGTTACGGGACACATGTTGGTGTAAGACGGGCACGGCACACCTTGAAAAATAGTGACGGCTGGTGACTGCGTAACGCAGGACGGCCGCCAGCATCAGGCTGCGGAAGGCCTCAGTGTCCACAAGCCTAAATTGCAACATTTCCAGGGCCAGTAATTTGGAAAGCTGCGAATTTAGTGATATGGCCTGTGGGTGGGTGGCTGGGTATTTTCGCTTGCGTTCAAAGGCCTGGAGTAAGAACATTTGGACGCTGCGCTGGGACACGGAAGTGGATGTGGTCCCTGATGGTACTTACGAAGGTCCAGGTGCAGGGCGGGAGGCATCCGGGCCTGCACCTTCAAGAGGGGATTGGCCAGCACGTAACATAGGGGAAGAGGAGGCAGTGGTTTCACTCACAGACACAGATTGCGGACCCAGGCGTTCGTTCCACTTATTCTGGTGCTTGGATGCCATGTGGCAGATCATGCTGGTAGTGGTGAGGCTGCTAGTGTTCACTCCCCGGCTCATTTTTGCATGGCACAGGTTGCAAACTACTATTCTTTTGTCGTCCGCACTTTCCTAAAAAAAGTGCCATACTGCGGAACATCTACCCTTTGGCAAGGGAGATTTCCGCAGGGGGGTGCTCCGTGGAACAGTTGCGAACCTGTCTGGTGTGGCCCGCCTTCTCCCTTTTGGAACCCCACTGCCTCTTCCAGCCTGTTGCGCTGCAGATCCCTCCCCCTCTGTACTGCTGTCCTCGCTCGGCTTTCCACCTTCCCAGGTTGGGTCAGTGACCTCATCGTCCACCACCTCCTCTTCCACTTCCTCACTCTGATTATCCTCCTGATTTGTTGACCTAACCACAACCTCAGTGATTGACAACTGTGTCTCATGCTCTTCATCAACCTCTTGAGACAGTAATTGCGGTTGACTCATTGGCAACTGTGTCTCATCATCATCCACCTCATTAAACACTAATTGCCGTTCCCCACTGTCATGTTCTTGTGACTGTGGATGCTCAAGAGGTTGGGAATCAGGGCACAGGATCTCATGTCCCTCTTGAAGCGTGCTTGGCGAGAGGGCCAAATCAAGTAATGGCAATGAAAAGAGGTCCTCGGAATATCCCAGTGTGTGATCACTTTGTTGGCCAGACTGTACATGGTGGGAGGAAGGAGGATCAGGGTGAGGATTGTGTTGAACAGACTCCTGGCTACTGAGACTGAGAGTAGACTTGGTGGAAGACAGGGTGGTGCTTAACCGACTGGAAGAATTATCTGCTGCAATCCACCCGACCACCTGGTCGCACTGTCCTGCCCCACCCTGCAAACTGGGACATGAAGCTAGGTATCGTGGATGATTGTTTTTCTTCCATAGAGGCAAGAGGGGCAATTGACCCCGGGCCCCCAAGTCCTTAGGGGCCCCCAGTGCCGGCCCGCAACTAACTACTATTCTATAATTCTGTGTGGAGGCGCTGCTAACTCCGCTAAGCGCATGGAGTCCCGGGCGGCGGGCGGTCCAGTCCGGACTAATGGAAAGGAGGGGCTGCTCTGTGCCCCGCTCTGCCTGCCTGCCTCTTTAAGAGACTCGAGAGCAGTGGCTGTGAGCGTGCCGCCGCTGCCGCACAGGCCGGCACGTCTTCGCGTCTGACGTTTCCACAGCTCCGCCCCCAGAGCAGAGAAGAGGGAGCGAGCACCAGTGACAGCCAGCCACAGCCCACAGACTCTGCCAGGGAAGGCCCGCGGCCCGCCGCCCACACACAGAAGACAGTACAAAACAGTTACTGGTAGGTTGGTTAATTATAACAACTGGATCCCATTCCCACCATCTCACCTGTCCTAGTGCCAGTGTACTAGCCCGTCCTGGTTCTGTTTGGACTGGACAAATGTGCAGTTGGGGGGGGGCGAATGACTCATGATGAGAGATGTGCATGTGCTGGTACTGCTGGAGAAATGAGCAATGGGGGGGGCGGGGGAAGGAGAGATGTGCTGCTAGTGCACTGCCACTGGGCCAGTGGCACTGGCCCATGGAGACTGGAGTGGGAGAAATGTGCCATGAGGGGGTAGAGATGTTCTGCTGCCAAGTGCCACTGGCTTATGGAATAGGAGAAATGTGCCACTGGGGGGGAGATGTGCTGCTGCTGCCAAGTGCCACTGGCCCATGGAGTGGGAGAAATGTGCCATGGGGGGAGGAGAGATGTGCTGCTGCCAAGTGCACTGCCACTGGCCCATGGAGACTGGAGTGGGAGAAATGTGCCATGGGGGGGAGGGAAGGAGAGATGTGCTGCTGCCAAGTGCACTGGCCCATGTAGTGGGAGAAATGTGCCATTGGGCGGGGAGAGATGTACTGCTGCCAAGTGCCACTGGCCCATGGAGTGGGAGAAATGTGCTATGGGGGAAGGAGAGATGTGCTGCTGCCAAGTGCACTGCCACTGTCCCATGGAGACTGGAGTGGGAGAAATGTGCCATGGGGGGGAGGGAAGGAGAGATGTGCTGCTGCCAAGTGCACTGGCCCATGTAGTGGGAAAATGTGCCATTGGGGGGGAGCGATGTGCTTCTCCCAAGTGCCACTGGCCCATGGAGAGGGAGAAATGTGCCATTGGGGGGGGAGATGTGCTGCCAAGTGCCACTGGCCCATGGAGTGGGAGAAATGTGCTATGGGGGGAGGAGGAGAGATGTGCTGCTGCCAAGTTCACTGCCACTGGCCCATGGAGACTGGAGTGGAAGAAATGTGCCATGAAGGGGGTGGAGCGAAGGAGAGATGTGCTGCTGCCAAGTGCCACTGGCCCATAGAGTGGGAGAAAGGAGGGGGTGATGACGTGACATGGAGGGGGAGAAATGTGACATTGAGGCCGGGGGGCATCATTGGGGGCACTTTTTACTGGCACATTATTAGGTTGCACTATGGGGGCACTTCTTACTGGCACATTATTGGGGGGAATCTATGAGGGCACTTACTACTGGCACATTATTGGGGGCACTTTTTAGTGGCACGTTATTGGTGGGCACTGTAGGGGCATCTACTGGGGCTACAAAGAAGTGGTATGTTATATGGAGGGCTCTGTACAGTGGCATTTTATACTGGGACACATTATGGTGGGTACTATGGGGAAGGGGGAGAGGAATACTAAGGGGTCATCTACGGGGGGCACTAAGAAGGTGTATTTTATGCTTGCAAATTATGGGGGACACTGAGGGCATCTACTGGGGCATTTTATACTGGTACATTATGGGGGCACTAGGAGGGAGGAGGGAGAGGAGCACTATGGGGGCATTTACTGGGGGCACTATATAGGGGTATTTTATACTGGTACATTATGGTGGCACTATGGGAACATTAGCTAAACTGGGGGCATTACAAGGGGGTATTTTTTGCACTGTCACATTATAAGGAGAATTATTACTACTGGGGGGGCATTATGGTGGGCTTTATTACTCCCCCATGGTATGACCCCCTAGTAGCAGCACCAGCCTCTCCCTGCTCTGCTATCCCTCTGCCCCTTCTCCAAATCCTTATTATGAAATCTTTCTCATTAGGATAAAACACATCAGCTCCACCGAGCCCCCGGCCAAAGTGTGGAAGTGGTGTCCGAGATTCCCAAGGGCCAAGCCAAGTAATTGTAAGTTTTCACGTGGAATATGTTTGTTATACACATATAGCATACACTGTGCCACACAATATACAGTTTCTTCTATATAAACGTCCACAAATTAAATCTCCAGACCGATTGATGAACGAAACCTATTATTGTTTTTATTGATGACACTCAGTACTGTTTTATGGTTTTATCGATATCACCGACGTGACACTCCTAGTGAGGGAGGAGCGGCAGGCAGCCACTGGTGTCTCCCTCCTGTACTCTGTCAAGGGGTAATAATTCAATTAAGAATTATTAATTATTGTCATAAAAATAATTAACCATAAAAAAATAAAATGTATAAAATTTGTCATAAATTCTTAAAATCATGACCTGGTGAATTGTAGACAAACTAATTGATACAATTCACATCTGAGTCCGACTATTTCCTCAGATAAATAAGTTCTTTTGACGTGAGATGACGTTAATGATAAAAATGTAGTTCTGCATTATACAATAATATACAGGTATTATAAAATATGCAGGTTTATTGGTTACAAGGTTATAAACATACATAAGTAAATAAACACAAAGATACATGCAAATGAATATATATAGCGTTAATATAAAGCATTACAAGCTTAACAATACATGTGAGTGGAAATAACTTGTCACATTATAACCAAGCTATTATTAGGTTAGGATATCAAAATATGAACATAAGTTATATACATCACTTCTGTTCAGAGAAAACCTCATGATATCAAGATGGGCATGTCTAATCCTAGACATCATTATAGAATGCTAAATACATTCCACCCCCCTCTAACCAACTACACATCACATGACTTCAAGATGGGCAAATCCATCCAAGGATATAACTTAGAAGAGATAACTGTATCCTTCCGCCCCATCCTGGACTATTTTCACACATATGACTTTGGTAAGACTATTAAGACAAATAACAGGCATCTAGGATCTTTGCTAGACCATATCTTAAATGGGAAGGACTTTTAAATGGGAAGGCAGATTGAACTGGAAAAAACCTATTGGTGCTCTATTCTAACAAGGATAATAGACATTATTTGTCATTTGGCGCAACGCAATCTGGCCTTACGTGGATATAAAAGATAGACTATATCATCCCCACAATGGTAATTTCCTTGGCTTGGTTGAGCTTCTTGCTAAATATGACTCAGTTATGAATGAACATGTGAGAAAAATTCAGAAGAAGAAAATTAAAACCGCACTACCTCAGTAAGGACATTGAAAACGAGCTTATAAGGCAGATTGGTAATACCATACTACAGGCTGTGGCAGAAAGAATTCGTACAGCAAAGTACTATGGTGTGATCATGGACTGCACACCTGATACAAGCCATGGTGTGATCATGGACTGCACACCTGATACAAGCCATGGTGTGATCATGGACTGCACACCTGATACAAGCCATGGTGTGATCATGGACGGCACACCTGATACAAGCCATGGTGTGATCATGGACTGCACACCTGATGCAAGCCATGGTGTGATCATGGACGGCACACCTGATACAAGCCATGGTGTGATCATGGACTGCACACCTGATACAAGCCATGGTGTGATCATGGACGGCACACCTGATACAAGCCATGGTGTGATCATGGACTGCACACCTGATGCAAGCCATGGTGTGATCATGGACGGCACACCTGATACAAGCCATGGTGTGATCATGGACTGCACACCTGATACAAGCCATGGTGTGATCATGGACTGCACACCTTATACAAGCCATGGTGTGATCATGGACTGCACACCTGATACAAGCCATGGCGTGATCATGGACTGCACACCTGATACAAGCCATGGTGTGATCATGGACTGCACACCTGATACAAGCCATGGTGTGATCATGGACTGCACACCTGATACAAGCCATGGTGTGATCATGGACTGCGCACCTGATACAAGCCATGGTGTGATCATGGACTGCGCACCTGATACAAGCCATGGTGTGATCATGGACTGCGCACCTGATACAAGCCATGGTGTGATCATGGACTGCACACCTGATACAAGCCATGGTGTGATCATGGACGGCACACCTGATACAAGCCATGGTGTGATCATGGACTGCACACCTGATACAAGCCATGGTGTGATCATGGACTGCACACCTGATACAAGCCATGGTGTGATCATGGGCTGCACACCTGATACAAGCCATGGTGTGATCATGGACTGCACACCTGATACAAGCCATGGTGTGATCATGGACTACACACCTGATACAAGCCATGGTGTGATCATGGACTGCACACCTGATACAAGCCATGGTGTGATCATGGACTGCACACCTGATACAAGCCATGGCAGTAACATGAAGGGGAAGAAACAGGGTGTCCAAACGAGGATTTTGGCCATTAATAAACGAGCATTGTTTATGCCCTGCAGCAGTCATACTTTGAATTTAGTAATACTGGATGCTGCCAAATCTTCCGTTTTTTCTGTCACATTTTTTGGCGTTTTACAGAGAATCTATGTTCTTTTTAGTTCCTCTGCACAGCGGTGGGCTATCTTGAAGCAGAACTGCCCTCGTCTCACTGTCAAACCCCTCTCTGACACTCGATGGGAGTGTCGGATTGATAGTGTTAAGGTTCTGCGCTTTAACCTAGGGGATGTTGTTTCTGCACTTGAAGATCTTGTCATCCATGCAACAACAAAGAAAGATGATGACAGCTGCAGAGGCTAAGAGCCTTTCCGAGGAGATATCTTCAGGTCCATTCACTCTCTGCACTGTGGTGTGGGATGATGTTTTGTACCACAATAATCGTGCCAGCAAGCTCTTCCAGAGTGCAAATATTGGGATGGATGTCCTAACAAAAGAAATTGAAGCAGCACTGGAATTCTTGCAAGAATACAGAGATACTGGTTTTGAATCAACCCATTCCATTGCTAAAGACTTGGGAGAAGAAATGGGTGTGGAATTTGTGTTGCCCATCAAGAGAAAAAGAACAAAAAGAAGAATGTTTGACTATGAGGGAATAGATGAGGCGAACTGCACCCCAGAAGAACATATAAAACTAGTTTTCTTTCTACCCCTGATTGATGTTGACCTGACAAGCATAAAAGAAAGATTTACTCAAGTAAACACTTTCTACAATCTTTTCGGTTTCCTCTTTAGTTCAAAGGAGATGAAGGCTGCTAAAGATCAACAAAGACTGGAAGATTGTTGTAAACACTTCTCAGAAGAAATGGGGGACATTGATCCTAATGACTTGAAGCTAGAAATAATTACTGCCATAAGAAGCATGCCCGATGACATATCTGATTCCACCCTGAATATGTTAAATCACATATACAGAGCCAACCTTTTGGATCTGTACCCAAATCTCGGTGTGGCCTTTCGTATCCTCCTGAGTGTGCCAGTTACAGTGGCATCCAGAGAGAGAAGCTTCTCACGTTTAAAGCTAATCAAGAACTATTTACGATCCTCGATGTCACAAGATCGGCTAAATGGCCTGGCGGAGATTGCAATTGAGCAAGACATTTGCAGAAATCTAGATTTCTCAAAATTGATAGAAGAGTTTGCGTCAGCAAAAGCCAGGAAGGTTCACTTTTAAGAAGTCATAACACTCTATTTCAAAGCAATAATTTTGTTGGTTTTCAAACCATTGCACTTTAAAGTATTTATTTTTGCTTCATGTTGCAGTATTTTTTTTATCTAACGTTAAGTTAAAACATTTCATGCTAAATTATTTGTTTATAATAATTCTATTTATTTCTATTTGTTTATAATAATTCTATTTATTTCTATATGGTCATTCTAATTATTTTGATGGAAACAATTTTGTTATAGCTTATGTTGATGTTGCATTTACTTACCTGGGATGACTTTTTTTTTTATTCCCATGTCATAGTTGATGTAATTGCACATATAATTTAAGAGCACTTTAGTTATTTTCAGGCCACTTTAGAAATGTTTCTTAACATGCCATAGGTAAATTTTGAATTTTAAGTCAGGACACGGAGGCTCCTATTGCTTTAACTCTCTCTTTACTCCTACCATAGCAGCAAAGAAAAAAACATAACAATGAGGGTGCAGTTACCATGGCAACTAACTCCTTCCCTCAATCCCAGTGTATATAAGGTCTCTTCCCATTAAGATCCTCCTCTTTCTTTGCTGCTACCAGATAAGTAGAGAGTCTTCTGTTCCCTGTTCATTTCAGGTGTTTTGTTTTCAGTTTTACCCCGTCCGGGCCCTCGGTCACCCCTTGACCCGGAGCTCCGGTCTGGGGTATCGCTTGTCTGTTGTTCTATGTCGTTATATGTTCAATATCTCTCAGGATATCTTTATGTGAACTGGTGGTTACTTTTATCCAGCTACGCCTGTGTCTTCTGTCCTCCATCTTAACCTGCGGCTTGCTCTGCACTTACCGCTCGTGCCCCCGCCTTACCTGCCATGGGCGTCCGTTCCCCCCTCTCGGCTTTCTTCGGCACGGGCGCCATTTTTCTTCCTGAGGCCTTCTTCTTCTTCAGTCTAGCTCCTTCCAGGCCCGAGATCTTGCGATATTCCGGGATCTCGGGGGAGGAGTCTGTTTCCAGCGTTGTGAAGGTCTTCGCTGTTTGCTCAGGCCCGAGATCTCACGAAATCACGCGAGATCTCGGGCGGAGTTTTCATTCTGGCGCCTTTTTTCTTTCTCCCCATTGGTTTTTAGTCCGGCCACGCCTCTTTACCTTCCCGCGCCACGAGTGTGCAGCAGTCTCCTTCCGGCCCTGCGGTTCTCCGGTTGTGTGCACACCTTACTGCGCCTGCTCCCAGCTTCTAATTGGTATAGATTTTTTCTAATTTTGGCGTAGGGTATCTTTTCGTCCCTTCTAGGGTCTGGCCCCTTTCTCTCCTTACCAAGTCTGTGTTCTCTGCGGGGTGACTTACCCCCATTTGTCTAGTCCTCATCATGTCCAATCAGCCCCCTAGCCCCCCTGCGTTCCCTTACCAGGTCCCTCTTCCAGGGGTCTTACTTCCCCATCCCCCAGGAGGGTTATGGAGCCCTCTGTGTCTGAGGCTCAAGCGTTAGCCTTACAGCAATCCATCTCAAATGCTACTATGACGGCTATGGGATCAATGTCCTCCGTCCTCACACACTCCATTTCCCAGGTCCTGGTAGCCCAGCCTCATGTTGCACATCAGAGTTTACAATTGCCGCAGTTACCACCTCCGCCTGCCTCCAGAATTCACATGACTGATGGCTCTGCTCCATCAATTGAAAACGCACTTGGATCGCGTAAAAGAGCCTGTCCGCGCCAGGCAGAACGCGCGCGGTTGTGGAAGTCGGCGCGGTCACAGCCCGAGCCTGAGTCTGACTCATAGGGAGTCCAAGGAGGAGGCGCAAGTGCAGTCTCTGCATGGTTCAGAGGAGGATTTGGCCGATATTGAGGTGTATCCAATTACTCAGGGCGACCCTGCTCTGAGCCGGCCGTCTACTAGCGCCTACCTGTCACCGCCAGTTCTGTGAGAAGGTCTGGCAGACGTTCTTCTCTACCTCTTGTATGATGTTCTTTGTTTTGGTTTCACTTTCTCATCTCCTTTCCTTCTGCCAGGTGTCACTTATTTAGACTAATCGTCTTCCTTTATATTCCCTCCCATACTGCCTCACTTTGCGGTTTATACTACTTCCTGGATGAAGTGTTCACTGCTGGAGGCTGCTTCTGCTGTTTGCTCAGATAAGTCCTTTACTTTATTGTGTTTCCTTGCTGGCTTGATTCTAGGTGACCCTGACTCCGTCCGTATTGAGTACAGGGAGTCGGTGGTCGTGTCCCCTCACTATTATAGGGTTTTCAGGTGTAACACAGACTTAGATACGTGGGCATGCAATCGTCTACCATCGAGACCCTTGCATGTGCATAGCAGTCAGGGAGAGTTCTTAGGGTTTTATAGGGCTCACCTATAAGCTCCTTAGTTTGGGATCAAGCCAGTCGCTCGTTTATTCATAAGTTCCAGCTATGTGCGAACTTCACCCGTGACATTATAAACCGCCATAACCGTCTTAAAGGGAACCTGTCACCGGGATTTTGGATATAGAGCTGAGGACATGGGTTGCTAGATGGCCGCTAGCACATCCGCAATACCCAGTCCCCATAGCTCTGTGTGCTTTTATTCTGTATAAAAACTGATTTTATACATATGCAAATTACCCATAGATGAGTCAGAGCTTGAAAATATGACTCTTCTCTGGCCACACAAGTAAGATATGACTCTTTTATGTTAATTTGCATATGTATTAAATCGTTTTTTTTACACAATAAAAGCACAGAGAGCTATGGGGACTGGGTATTGTGGATGTGCTAGCGGCCATCTAGCAACCCATGTCCTCAGCTCTATACCCAGAATCCCGGTGACAGGTTCCCTTTAAGCATGGATCCGGTTTCAGCCTTGATTGACCGCATGCAAGGTCTTTCGCTGGAGGTAGCAGATCTCCGTAAAACTGTGTCTCAGTTTCAGGTGACCGGTTCTGCTGGCGTTCACGGAGTTTGTTCTGAGCCTAAGATCTCGCTACCGGATACGTTCTCCGGGGGTAGTGAGAATTTTGTTCGCTTTAGAGAGGCTTGCAAACTCAATTTTTCCCTACTTCCCCATTCCTCTGGTGATGAGGAGCAGAGGGTGGGGATCATCATCTCGCTGCTCAGGGATAACGCTCAGTCTTGGGCCTTTTCGCTGCCGTTGTGGGCACGGCCCCTCTGATCGGTGGATGAATTTTTTGTAGCCCTGGGGCAGATATATGATGACCCGGATCGTATTGCTCTGGCTGAATCTAAACTGCGTTTTTTATGCCAGGGTAAACACTCCGCAGAGATACCGTATTTTTCGCTTTATAAGATGGCCGTGCGTCTTATAAAGCGAATACTTCGCTGGCCGCTATGCTGCACAGCGCGGCCAGCGAAGTATCAGTGACAGTGTGGAGGGAGTAGGCGGGGCCCGGTGCAGTGACTCTACTCTAATACACCGGGGCCCGCAACTGTTAAACATTCAATCTGATAGTATATGCTCTGTACGGGCGGCTCTTACTATAGTACTGTAAGTATATCGCAGACCGGCATCTGCCTCGGTCATGCGCCGCTTGCCGCACCTCCTTCCTCATGCGCCGTCTGCTCCAGCTCCCTCTGTCATGCGCCGCCTGCCCCAGCTCCCTCTGTCATGCGCCGTCTGCCTGTTCATTCATAAAGTGAGATAAGCAGGCAGGCGGCGCATGAGGAGGGAGCTGGGGCAGGCGGCGCATGACAGAGGGAGCTGGAGCAGACGGCGCATGACAGAGGGAGCTGCGGCAGGTGGCGCATGACCGATGGAGATGCCGGTCTGCGCTATACTTACGGTACTATAGTAAGAGCCGCCCGTACAGAGCATATACTATCAGATTGAATGTTTAACAGTTGCAGGGCCCGGTGTATTAGAGTAGAGTCACTACACTGGGCCCCGCCTCCACCCTCCACACTGATGCATCTGATGGGGGATCTGTAGATGACACTTATGGGGATCTGTGGATGACATAAGTGTCATCCACAGAGCACCATAAGTGTCATGCACAGATCCCCCCTCAGTGTAATGCACAGAACTCCCCTCATCAGTGTCATCCACAGATCCCCCCATCAGTGTCATCCACAGATCCCCCCATAACAGTGCGTCATCCACAGATCCCCCCATAACAGTGCGTCATCCACAGATCCCCCCATAACAGTGCGTCATCCACAGATCCCCATAACAGTGCGTCATCGACAGATCCCCCCATAACAGTGCGTCATCCACAGACCCCTCATAACAGTGTCATCCACAGACCACCATTAATTCAAAAGCTACCAAAAGCACACCTTTTTGTTCAAAATATTTTTTTCTTATTTTCCTCCTCAAAAACCTAGGTGCGTCTTATCATCAGGTGCGTCTTATAAAGCGAAAAATACGGTATATTGTTCTGAATTTCGGAGATGGGCAGCTGATACTGGTTAAAATGATGCTGCACTCCGAAGTCAATTTTGCCATGGTCTTTCAGAAAGATTGAAAGATGCATTCGCTTTTCATGAGAGACCAGCGTCGTTAGAGTCAGGCCATGTCTCTAGCTGTTCGTATTGACAGGCATCTTAGAGAGAGAGAGGAGACTACTCTTTCCTGTCATATTCAGCCCAAGGACAGTGGGGCTGTCTCATTCAGTGTGCAGTCTGTCTCAATCCCCTCTGAGGAGGAGGCCATGCAGCTGGGTTTGCTTGCCTCTGATAGTAGAGGATTCAGCTCTCAGAGGAGGGTTTGTTTCTGTTGTGGGGGTATAAATCATTTGGCAAATGTTTGCCCCTCTAGGAGATTCATGAAGTTTTCTGAGGGTAATCAAAACAAAACAAAGCAAAAAAAAAAACTCTAAAACCTTTCCATTTGCTACTATTGGCAAGCTTGATGCGGAAATTGAAGGTTTGCCGTTTGCTTGTAGTTCCCGTTTTCTCCTACCTGCCAGGGTGGCGCTAGACAGCAAGAACATTGTTTGTGAGATTTTTGTAGATAGTGGAGCAGCTGTCAATCTCATTGATAATCAATTTGCAACAACGCATGGTTTCCCGGTATGCACTTTGGAAAAGGATATACCTGTTTTTGTGTAAGAAAAGGGGCAGTAACGTTTTAAAATCTATCTTTTATTAGGACGATTAAGAACTAAGATGGTGAGCCCCTACTAGACAAACCACATAACAATGACGAACAAGTAAGATCACTATTGGTCCGGTCCAATCAGGCCCATATGTGGGAGCCAAAGTGGAAGTGACCAAAAAACATATACAATATTGAAAGGCCCTGGGTGGTGTACCCAAGGTCTACTAGTATGCCAATAGGCAGAAAAAACAGGGTGGGTCTTACCGGTGAGGATGCCCAGGTCGTATGGTCCACTGCTCAAAACGGGTGTCTTTGAACCTGGTTGCGACCGTCAGTCGGTTAGGTCTTGATGGCTGAGGGCAACAGGGAAAACTCTAACCCTGTTACTGCCCTACTTGGCCTGTTGTACCCTAACCACCTAACACGAGGTCCTGGCCCCGCAAGGGGTGGCCCCGTCCGGAACCTGACCCTGAAACATGCACCCTAGATGGCCCTGTGAAAGAAGGGAAGAGGCCAAAGAGGGGCTGTGACTATAAAGAAGGTACGGTGTATAAGGGGAAGGAGTCCTGAATGACTATGGAATGGATGTATTCATAGTCCAAAGGACAGATCTGGGGATATATTCATGGTCCCAACGCGTTTCCTTAATGAATATATAACACCTTATGATAGATACAGTTCATCTACTTCTACACGACCCCCTAATTCATCAGGGGACAGGGGTCATGGAGATAGGACAAGTGCCCCACTCCTGTGTCGGCTGTATGATGTTAGCAGACAGAGGGGAGGGTGAAGGAACAGAGATTATACCAGCTTGAATGGACATACAGTATACAGTCCAAATCAGCACAAGTACCTGTGGAAGGGAAAACATAGAGAAAAGCCCTCTCAGGTACAAAGTATAACCATAATTCCGGCAGCTGGCATATTAGATGCAAGTTACTTACTGGTTCTCCCATGGAATGCGTATGGCCTATACCGAGGAGGATTGCAGGACAGCTAGATACACTGCCTGTCTGCCGGCGTCTGTTAGCGCCAGTGGTGTGCGCTCGAGGGTTTAAATGTGCAGGGGGGGCTGGCCGTGCGCCTGTTTAGGGGGCGTGGCCGCCGCGCACGCTTAGACTAGTGTATTGCATGACGCGGTCGGCCACCTCCCATTACACATGCGCACTGGCAAGAAGGGGCGGCCGTTTGCGACGCTCGACTGCCGCAGCGTCACAAAATCAGGGGGCGTGGTCGAAACGGAGCGCCACGCCCGCCGTCCAATGGGGGCAGCGAAGGTGGGAGGAGTCACTGGTAAAAACGAAGTGACACCTACTACCAACCCTGCGCTGGTGTTTGGGGATGGAAATATACATCAAACCCTATGTGGGACCTAGAGGGGGCATTTCTGGCAGGTTAACTATCAGGTCTGTACGGAGTGCCCTGACTCTACAAATGAGCGATAATGTTTTCAACTTATATGTGAATTTACTTGACTGCACCGCTCAAATCTGGCAGTGCAGTCATGACTAAGATCCGCGTATATAGCGACATAGTGGAAGTAAGCAAACCCGAGGTGATGATAGCCTGAGGCGAGTATAGGGCTATACTAGTCATCTCAGATCAGGTCCCAGGGACAGGTCATGGTTATTTTAAAGACGATGCGCCTCCTGTCCAGACCACGGGAGACCTAATTATCCAGTTGGTATACATGAAGAAACGGTTATCAGAGAGGTTACAGGAAGCAGCCAAAGTGCAGTTGGTCGTTCAAGCCAAGGGGGTTGGTGGTCCTCAGCTTGAATATCCACCAACACTCCCTCTGGAGAATTTTTTTGTCCCAATCGCCTCCCCGTAGTGGCTTCTTGACCACCTCCAAACCTATGAATTTAACCCCTGATGCACGTCCACCGTGCGCCGAGTGCATATGTCTTGCTACCGGGGTATCTCTCTTATTACGGATGTCGCCCATGTGCTCACCTATACGTACCCGTAGCTCCCTACGGGTCTTGCCTACGTATCTGATGCCACACTCACAGGTGAGCAGGTAGATTACTCCTAACGTGCGGCAGTTAATGAAACCACGTATTTGGTGAGTGAAACCTATGTGATCAAAGGTCACTGCTTTAACCTGGGTGACGAATTTGCAAAAACTACAGCGGCCGCACTGGAAACATCCGAATACTGGTTTGTCTAACCACGTACTTTTCTTGGGGGGGCTATAATGGCTATGAACAAATAAATCTCTGAGGTTGGTTCCCCTCCTAAAGGTGATTGATGGATGAGTACTGATTACATCTGCTAGATCTGGGTCCATCCGGAGAGTGTCCCAGTTGCGGGCCAAAATCTCCTTAATTTCCCTGGCTGCTGAATCATAGGTGCCGATGATTCGTAGGGACTTTTGTGGTTCAGTTTTGGCTCCTTTCACGGGGTGTAGGAGTGTGGTACGTGCCTCCTGTTGTGCTCTCTGATATGCTTTTCTTAATACATTATCAGGGTATCCCCGTGCCCGAAAACGCTCTCTTAACTCGTGTGCTTGGCGTTTGAATTCACGCGGTTCCGAGCAGTTCCGCCTAAGTCTAAGGTATTGGCCAACGGGGATACCCCGCTTCAATGGGACAGGGTGACAACTGTCCCATCGAAGCAGAGAATTCGTTGATGTTTCCTTACGAAATATGGTTGTCTGGAGACCTCCCTCACTGTCCCTGGATATGCAGATGTCAAGAAATGGCAGATTATCACGTACAATTACAGATGTGAACCTGAGGTTAATGGAATTATGATTGAGTTCATCCACCAGCCTCCCGAACTCGTCCTCTGGCCCGCTCCACAGAATGAAAATGTCATCTATGAAGCGGGCCCAGAGGACGATGTACTCGGTGTACCAACCCGGTGTATCACCAAACACCGTAGTTTCCTCCCACCAGCCCAGGAGCAAGTTTGCATAGGATGGTGCACAAGAGCTACCCATCGCGGTGCCCCTGAGCTGGTGGTATAGACGTCCATCAAAGAGGAAACAATTACTTGTCAATACAAAGTTCAGAAGTTTAAGTATCAGTTCATTATGTGCAGAGAACTGCATTCCTCTAGCTCTCAGGAAGTGTGCTGTGGCTGAGAGACCCTTTTCATGGGGGATTGAGGAATATAGGGCCTCGACATCAATCGATGCCATGAACCAATGTGGTTCAAGATTAAGGTCTTCTAACTTTGAGAGTAAATCTCCAGTGTCCTTAACATAAGATGGCAGGGACTGCACGAATGGGCTTAGAATGCGGTCCACGTATATTCCGCTATTTTGTGGCAAGCTGCCTACCCCTGATACAATTGGGCGACCCTTAAGGGGTGATGTGCCCTTATGTACCTTGGGTAGGCAGTAAAAGGTAGCCATGGTGGGATGTTCCGGGAACAGAAAATCAAACTCATTGCTACTAATGAGACCATCCATCTTGGCCATCGTTAGAATGTCACGTAATTCCTGTTGAAAACCAGAGGTGGGGTCAGATGGTAGTATTTCATAGCTGTCTCTATCGCTAAGTAAAGTAAGACACATGTCTCTATAGGTGGCGGTATCGAGAATGACCACATTTCCCCCTTTATCCGAGGGCTTGATCATGATATTGGTGTCAGTGGAGAGTGTTTTAATCGCCTGTCTTTCTTTCCAGCCACAGTTATACCTCGTGGCAGTGGGACTGATCCTAGCTAATTCCGTGGTGGTCTGTTTCAGGAATACGTCAACACATGAGATGTCTCCTGCGGGTGGCATTTTATTACTTTTGTTCCTGAGGTCAGTGAACGGTCCTCTGCCGTCAGGGTTATCCGGCATGATGTCCAGATTAAACAGGAAACGTACATCGCCCAGGATCTCCACCGGCACGCCCAGCTCGCGGCTTTCTTTCTTGTCCCTCAGCTTGAAGTGTTTGTGCCACTTCAGCTTGCGGGCGAACAGATGGAGATCCTTGGTCCACCGGAACAGATCAAAATTGGTGGTAGGCACGAAAGATAAGCCGCGTCTCAATGCCCTAATTTCAACTTCTGTAAGGCAACGTGACGACAAATTGATGACCAGCTTATCATCTACAGGATCAGTCAGTTGGATGGCGGTACGATGTTTCTGCTCCGTAGTGGATAGTGCATTGTCTGCTCTAAAAAAAGTGGTGCAGAGGATGGCTGCGAGGCAGATGATTGGGGGGCGGGGGGTGCACATTGTGGCTGGTAATGTGGCTGGTTTGGATTATACCGGCCACCACGACGTCTGGATCTATTGCCCCCACGTCCTCGTCCCCTATTCCTGGGGTATCTGTCCCTCTCACTATCTGACACGTCCGTTTCAGAAGAGGAGATGTCGGTTCTATGAGAAGTGTCAGGGT
The DNA here is from genome assembly GCF_905171765.1 of Bufo bufo. Lineage (NCBI taxonomy): Eukaryota > Metazoa > Chordata > Amphibia > Anura > Bufonidae > Bufo > Bufo bufo. The sequence goes on along the minus strand of NC_053389.1, from coordinate 795,299,270 downwards.
TAGTCAAGAACAGGTAGGCCTTATTTTCTTTGAAATCCTGGCTGTCCCTGGCAAACTGTCTATGTTTGCGTTCTTTCAAGTAGTACTGATACTTCTCAATAGTGTTTTGTAGCTGTTTTTCTTTGACTCCAAACTCAGCCTCTAGATGGAACTTTTTAGTTATCTCTATTTGATCTGAGAGGCTGCTGTCTAGTTTGGCAAGTAGCCCTCTCTCCTCCTCCAGCAGCAACTGCATAAACCTAAGTGAGCTGTTGGTGGCCTCCTGTTCCCACTTCTTCAGAAGTTCGGGGTTCCTGATGCGGCTGGCTGGAGTGAGGGATATGCGTAAACCGCGTGGTACAATCCCCTGTTTGATGTAGTTCTCAAGGCCCAGGACCTCCCACCAGGAACTAATGTGCTCTTTGTATATACGGGTCAAATCCGCAAATGCCCCATTCAAGGTCGGAGTGAATTTCTTTTGGGTGAAACTTTGCTCAGAAAAGATAGTCTTGGCTTCGGTGAGCCATGCGTCCCTATCCAGACCTGTAGACAGGAAACCTGCCATGTCCCTATAAATAGCAAAATAGAGAGAAAAGAGGGTGGTCCCTGGAGAGAGAAGGTGCGGGGACACCTCTCTCAAGTGTACTGCTCTGTGAAGCAAATATGTAAGAAAAGGGGCAGTAACGTTTTAAAATCTATCTTTTATTAGGACGATTAAGAACTAAGATGGTGAGCCCCTACTAGACAAACCACATAACAATGACGAACAAGTAAGATCACTATTGGTCCGGTCCAATCAGGCCCATATGTGGGAGCCAAAGTGGAAGTGACCAAAAAACATATACAATATTGAAAGGCCCTGGGTGGTGTACCCAAGGTCTACTAGTATGCCAATAGGCAGAAAAAACAGGGTGGGTCTTACCGGTGAGGATGCCCAGGTCGTATGGTCCACTGCTCAAAACGGGTGTCTTTGAACCTGGTTGCGACCGTCAGTCGGTTAGGTCTTGATGGCTGAGGGCAACAGGGAAAACTCTAACCCTGTTACTGCCCTACTTGGCCTGTTGTACCCTAACCACCTAACACGAGGTCCTGGCCCCGCAAGGGGTGGCCCCGTCCGGAACCTGACCCTGAAACATGCACCCTAGATGGCCCTGTGAAAGAAGGGAAGAGGCCAAAGAGGGGCTGTGACTATAAAGAAGGTACGGTGTATAAGGGGAAGGAGTCCTGAATGACTATGGAATGGATGTATTCATAGTCCAAAGGACAGATCTGGGGATATATTCATGGTCCCAACGCGTTTCCTTAATGAATATATAACACCTTATGATAGATACAGTTCATCTACTTCTACACGACCCCCTAATTCATCAGGGGACAGGGGTCATGGAGATAGGACAAGTGCCCCACTCCTGTGTCGGCTGTATGATGTTAGCAGACAGAGGGGAGGGTGAAGGAACAGAGATTATACCAGCTTGAATGGACATACAGTATACAGTCCAAATCAGCACAAGTACCTGTGGAAGGGAAAACATAGAGAAAAGCCCTCTCAGGTACAAAGTATAACCATAATTCCGGCAGCTGGCATATTAGATGCAAGTTACTTACTGGTTCTCCCATGGAATGCGTATGGCCTATACCGAGGAGGATTGCAGGACAGCTAGATACACTATACCTGTTTTTGCTATCGATCCACTTTCTCAAAGATCGTTAAAGGGCATAGTTCACAATATCCATTTGACTGTGGGTGACGATCATGTTGAGGATATGTCATGTTTCATCTTAAGCGGATTACCTACTCCTCTAGTGTTGGGGCTACCCTGGTTCACTAAACATAACCCCACCATTGATTGGCAAGCAAGGCAAATAAATGGTTGGAGTGAGTTTTGCAGAGAGAATTGCTTCACGGCATCTCTTTCAGAGGTTTCTACCAAGACTGTGCCATCTTTTCTCTCAGAATTTTCGGATGTGTTTTCCGAGAGTGGTGCCCAGGAGTTGCCCCCTCACCGGGAGTACGACTGCCCTATTAATCTCATCCCAGGCGCCAAGCTGCCAAAATCACGACTATACAATCTCTCCCAACCTGAAAGGGTTGCTATGCGTACTTATATCTCTGAGAGCCTGAGAAAGGGACACATCCGACCCTCGAAGTCACCTGTTGCCGCTGTTTTTTTTTTAAAGAAAGTCAGGGAGAGCTCTTAGGGTTTTATAGGGCTCACCTATAAGCTCCTTAGTTTGGGATCAAGCCAGTCGCTCGTTTATTTATAAGTTCCAGCTATCTGCAAACTTCACCCGTGACACTACCCTGATGTAGCGTCGGGGCAAGCCGTTTCCCTTATGGATCCGGCAGGGGAGCCACTGTTTGACCCGGACTCATTACACCACCCCCCGGTCCGCTGAATGGCTCCCGGCCACACATGTGGCACAATATATGGAGGCCATGATGCGCAAGCCGCTCAATAAAGATACCCGTAGCAAACTAAGGGCTGAATGCCCGCGGCCACTTATCCCGCATAAGGTATGCGACACACCTGTAGTGGACCCCAAAATGGTCCAGTTTTTGGCCAAAACAGGTTTTAACCCTCGCAAGGGTTTAGATTCCGCGCTGAGGTCATGCCAGGACAAGCGCCTGGATATAACTGGCCCCCTTGCAAAAAAATTTGATATGGCCGAATCCGCTAAAGCGGTCGGTAAGCAGGTGGATCCAGAGGGCTATATGTATAGCCGGTAACATCAATACGTCGCTCGCCATAGAAAGGCGGATTTTAATGAAAATTGAGCAAAAACTTGCCAATCTAGCGCTGTCTGAAGCTGGCAAGGATGTCCAAGGGCTCCTATTTGGGGATTCGTTCATTAAGGAGCTCGGCAAATATGTGGGGGCCTTTACGGCCCTCGATAAGGCACAGACGTCAATGCGGAAGGTGTTTCCCAATCGTTTCTCCGCCAGGGCCGGCAGTTCTCGGGGCCGACTGTCCGGTCGGTCCTCTATACATACCCGAGGTTCGGGTAGAGGCTCCTATACATATCGAGCATCACTTCAGGATCAACGCCACCAACCCGCATTTTTCCCGTCCCGTGGCCGACCAGGTCGATCCAGGGGGTTTCGAAGAAATCCATCGGCCAGACGTCCATATGGTAAGTCTCAGTCCTATACTTTCTTCTGTCAATTGCATCGGGGGCAGACTCTGTCATTTTTAGAATGCGTGGGCAAGGATCACCTCCGACCCCTGGATTTTGTCCACAGTCAGAGGTTTTGAGATAGATTTCGTGGTCAACCCAGTGGGCCTACCTCCCCCACACCCTATGGTGTTGTCCAGCCCAGCTCGGGCACTCGTTCACAGCGAGCTAACAGACCTATTCCAGAAAGGGGCGATAGAACTAGCCCCCACAGGACACGCCGGGGTCGTCAGCAACATCTTTTTGGTGCAGAAAAAAGGGGGCCAGAAGCGCCCCGTAATTAATCTCAAATCTCTAAACACGTTTGTCCAGTATTGCCATTTCAAAATGGAGGGAATCCACCTCCTGAGGGACATGCTTCTCCCGGGAGACTGGATGGCCAAATTGGACCTCAAGGATACTTATCTGACGGTCCCCGTAGCTCCCAGCTCCAGGGATCTTCTACGTTTTCTCTGGAACGACCAGGTTTGGCGTTTCACGTCTCTCCCTTTCGGCCTCTCCTCTGCTCCCTGGTGCTTCACCAAGCTGATGCGTCCAGTGGTGGTTTGGCTTTGCAGCCGGGGAGTGCGATTATCTACCTGGACGATATTCTGTTCATGGCTCACAGCCCTACTGTCCTCCAGGAACACTTAGAAATGTCCATGGCGCTCATCTCCAATCTGGGTTTCATAATCAATCAGGAAAAGTCGTGTCTAAGCCCCTTCCACATCCATGGAGTTTCTGGGTTTCACCATAGACTCTGTCGCTCAGACAATCGAAGGTGCGAGCTATTCGCAAGGAGTTAAGACACTTCCTGACCTTGCCTCAAGTGTCCCTGAGACATCTGGCGCGGATAATCGGTCTCTTGGCTTCGTCCATCCAAGCGATTTTTCTGGCCCCCCTCCACTACCGGGCGCTACAGTGCCTCAAGATTGCGCACCTACGAGCGGGAGCCTCTTATGCCGACACCCTCGCTCTGGACGGGGAGACCAGACAGGAATTAATGTGGTGGATCCACAATCTCTCGGTATGGAATGGCAGGGCAATCTTTGGTCCCCAGCCGGACCTCATTATAGAATCGGATGCCAGCCTTCATGGCTGGGGGGCTCATTGCAGCGGCGTCTCCACCGGAGGCCCCTGGTCTCTGGACGAGTCGCGGCTTCACATCAACGCCCTGGAGCTCCTGACGGGATCTTTAGCGATCCGGAGTTTCGTCAACGGCACGGTCAAAGCCTGTATCAGGCTCCGTATGGACAATGTGTCGGCAGGCCGTTATGTCAATTGCATGGGCGGCACGCGTTCCTCCGTACTGACACACTTGGCGAGAGATTTCTGGGATCATTGTTTTACCAGGAATATCATGGTGATGGCGGAGTACCTCCCGGGCCTTCACAATGTTCGGGCAGACTGGAGTTCGCGTTTCATGTCCGACTCCAGCGACTGGAAATTAGATGTGACAGTTTTATCTGCCGTTTCATCCCGATGGGGCCCCTTCTCCATCGACCTCTTTGCGTCGCGATTGAACGCACAACTACCCAGGTTTTTCAGCTGGCGACCGGACCCGGAGGCGGGGGCAGTGGACGCCTTCCTCCAGCAGTGGTCGGGGTCCCTCATGTACGCGTTCCCGCCGTTCGCGCTCATTCCGAGGGTTTTACTCCAAATTCGGCATCAATTAGCCGAACTGGTTCTGATTCTGCCTTTTTGGAGGACCCAGTCGTGGTTCCCCCACCTGTTAGAGTTACTCGTCGACGAGCCGGCCCTCCTGCCCGCTCACCCTTACCTTCTCAGAGGGCCAGCGGGTCAACTTCACCTGCTACTTCGGGAAGGAGTCTTACAACTTCTCGCGTGCAGGGTGTCAGGGATCCCTGGGAGGTCGCTGGCGTTTCGGAGACGACTAGATTCTTACTGGAGAGTGCATGGGCTCCCGAAACTAGACAAGCCTATCGGGCAGCCTGGGATGCCTGGACTCGTTGGTGCTTTACTCGGCATCTGGATCCCGTTGAGGCACCTGTAAATGCGTTTTTTCTTTTTCTGTCCTCCTTGTTCGAGGAGGGTAAAGCGTACCGCACTATTAATCTTTACAGATCCGCAATTTCGGCCAGACATTGTGGTTTTGATGGATGTCCAGCGGGACAACACCCTCTAGTTTGGAGACCGCTCCGAGGCTCTCGTCTTTCCCGGCCACCGAGACCTCGCTTCTCGGCAACCTGGGACGTGTCTACGGTTTTGAACTTTTTTGTTGCTTGGCCGTTTAACGGGCAGTTGTTGCGACAATTATCCGCGAAACTGGCCACCTTATTTTGCCTGATTTCTTGTAAAAGAGTGTCGGATGTGCGGGCCTTGGATCATGACGCCCGTTCATTTACTCCGGAGGGTGTTACATTTAACATCTCCAGGCGTACGAAAACCAACATCCATTCGGTGTCTTATCTGTTTTTCCCCTCTTCACCGCAGTTGTGTCCAATAGCTTGCCTGCAGGAGTATGAATCACGCACGCTTGATTTGCGCTCTCCGGCTTATCCGCACCTGTTTATCTCCTTCTGCAGACCTTTCACCCCGGTTGCCAGCGTTACGCTCTCACATTGGGTTAAGTGGATCTTATCCCTCTCCGGGATTGATACTTCTATTTTTACCGCGTACTCGGTTCGGAGCGCGGCGGCCACGTCCATGACAGTTGCTGGAGCGCGTTTGGAAGACGTCATGAGATTGGCAGATTGGTCTAGGGTCTCAACCTTTCGGGAGTTCTATTAACAGTGTTATTTGTATTATCTATCCTGTTCGACTTCTCAAGGTTTTTTCCTTATCCAACGTTTTTCTCCGCAGGTTGAAGATATCAGGCCTTGGAGGGCATACTCCAGCGTGTTTTGTTTCTAAAGTCCAGGTTTCCTGTTCTCGTTTCCAGTTGTGAAAGTTCGAAAGTTTCGGTCGAAGGTTCTCCAGTCGTTCCGGTTGTTTCGGCTAGAAGATGTTTATATTCCAGTGGGTCTCAGTTCGAACACGGCGGTGCACAAAGAAAGAGGAGGATCTTAATGGGAAGAGACCTTATATACACTGGGATTGAGGGGAGGGGTTAGTTGCCATGGTAACTGCACCCTCAATGTTATGTTTTTTCTTTGCTGCTATGGTAGGAGTAAAGAGAGAGTTAAAGCAATAGGAGCCTCCGTGTCCTTCATAAAATTATGAAATAGGAAAATCATGTAATTAGCGAACTTATATTTATCTGAATATTTGTTAGAGACCAGTTTCAGGAATCATTTTAATTTGACTATTGCACGGTATGGTTTACATTGTGTTTTTGTTTGTAGTGTGTTATTTCCCCATTTGGGAGAAAATACCTAAATTTTTCTTACAGCGGGGTTTTAGGCCTACCCAAAAAAATCTAACTGCACTGTTTATTTGGAAAAATACTTTGGTACTTGGAAATTTTGATATTTGATTCCTTTTTTGTTGCATTTATTTATTGTAATAATAAATATTAAAGAAATGTTTACTTGTACATGTTGCTTTGCCACTTGCATTTGTTTACAATACGGGACGTTAAAGTCAGCAAGTGTCATGTGGGGGGGGGCCCTTATTGTGTCATGTGGGGGGGGAGACCCCTTGAAAAAGCTGACGGCGCAACGCGCGTCGGGGCACAGTCTGACGGGTTGTGGCAGATTTTTGGGTCAGTATGCTAGATTATCTGCTAGATATATGTTATTCTACTATGGCAGTATGTATGTTAATGTCCGGTGGATCCAGGATCGGAAGTCTGATTCTGTGACCACACAATGTGGACAGGAGAACATTACTTGTATGCACTGATTATATTTTCCCGTATATACTGTTGCACTTGCATTTTATATGAATGTATTATAAATTGTCATATACCCGCAGTCTGACTAGGATTTTTAAATGTTCTTAATGTCTGTGAGGCCAGAAATGGTTATAACTCTGTGAGTACTAATAAAATTGATGATTATTTGAAATACAACAGATGATGGAGTTATAATTTGTTATTTTGAATTGATCTATGTATCTTAAGATTGGTTTCCCCTTATTGTTTTTCGCCCCAGGGCACCATTTTACCTAGAACCGACCCTGGCTGATTACATTTGTTGTACTAACAAACATGGCCACACGATGGCGCAATATAACCAGGCTGATATGTAAAGTTGAGTATATTTGCTGCACCACCTAAGCACAGCCACAGGATGGCGCATGGTAAATGTTTAGTCATGATGACTAGTTATATTTGTTGCACTACTAAAGAATGGCCACATGGTGGCGCACTGAAACCTCTCTTGACAGCTGACTGGTTAAATGTGTCGCACTAAGTAAGTTTGACCACATGGTGGCGCATCGGAACCCTGTTTAACATCTTCATGCCTGAGCCTTGATTGTATTTCCTGCGCTGTCTAAGCATGGCCACACGATGGCGCAATGAAACTCTACTGGCATCTACAGTTAATTATATTTGTTGCACTAGCTAAGCATGGCCACAGGATGGCGCATGGTAAATCCTTAGTCATTTAGGACAAATTATATTTGTTGCACTACTAAAGTATGGCCACATGGTGGCGCACTGAAACCTCTCTTCACAGCTGACTGGTTAAATGTGTCGCACTAAATAAGTTTGACCACAGGGTGGCGCATCGGAACCCTGTTAACATCTTCATGTCTGAGAACGGATTGTATTTCCTGCGCTGTAAGCATGGCCACACGATGGCGCACAGAAACCCGGATGACAAGGCTGCGCTAACTAAAGGCATGGCCACACGATGGCGCAACGAAACCCTGTGGACTTCTAGGCTGATTACGTTTGTTGTACTAACTAAGCATGGCCACACGATGGCGCACAAAAACCCGGTTGACATTTTATACTGGCAGCGCTAGCTAAACATGGCCACAGGATGGCGCACAAGAGCCACTTTCTACAACCTTTCTGGCTTTATATGTTGCATTTACCAATGTTTGGCCGCTTAGTGGCGCAGTGATGTGTGATTCCTTCAAGACCGGGCTAAATGTATAGACCCGCAAGGTGGCGCAATAATACTGGACTAGCCTCATAGCAAAGCATGTGCATGTGTGGGCAGCCTGACATGAAGGAAAATGGCCGCTCTGTGGGTATTCAGTTCTGGTTTAAGATGGCTGCGGCCCTGAGCAGACGCTTTATTTGCCCGCTATTGACATGGCCGCTCGTAACCACGCCCTGGCCACGCCCCCGCCGGCAGCGTTGACGTCATGCAGTATAAAAGCTGCGAGCACTGTGGCGGGGACGCGCAGAAGGTTCGGGACTCGGTGTTGACAGCTGCGATTACAGGGACTTCACACCGGAAACATGAGGGAGATCGTGCATCTGCAGGCCGGACAGTGCGGCAACCAGATCGGTGCCAAGGTGAGGGGGCAGCGCTTGGCCCAGGAGCTTACAGTCCACCGCAGGTGTGGCCGTCTGATCATTAGCATATTCACCATCCAGGCTTTCACTTTGTGCCGTTAAATACATAATGATTGGGGGGCATGGCCTCCTCCATCGCGCTGGGCCGAAGAGCTTGCTCTCTAATAGGGAGGCTGCATTGTGCTGGGCTGAAGAGCTTGCTCTCGAATAGGGAGGCTGCATTGTGCTGGGCTGAAGAGCTTGCTCTCTAATAGGGAGGCTGCATTGTGCTGGGCTGAAAAGCTTGCTCTCTAATATGGAGGCTGCGGTGTGCTGGGCTGAAGAGCTTGCTCTCTAATATGGAGGCTGCGGTGTGCTGGGCTGAAGAGCTTGCTCTCTAATATGGAGGCTGCGGTGTGCTGGGCTGAAGAGCTTGCACTCTGAGTATAAAGGAGGGAGACTGCAGACATGATGCATCTGTTTTATGGGGGTGATTGGGGAGGGGTCCTGAGCTGCAGAGCTGACAATCTAATGTCTGCAGTAGTACGGAGGAAGGAGGGGGCTGTAGAGCTGACACTCTATCTTATGTCAGTGTGATGATGGGGGAGGGGATCTTGTGCTGTGCAGCTGACTGTCGTATATTGGGGACAGTATGTCGTGGTGATGGGGGAGGGGATCCTGTGCCGCGTAGCTGACTGTCGTATATTGGGGCGATGATGGGGGAGGGGATCCTGTGCTGCGTAGCTGACTGTCGTATAATGGGGGAGGGGATCCTGTGCGGTGCAGCTGACTGTCGTATGTCGTGGCGATGATGGGGGAGGGGATCCTGTGCTGCGTAGCTGACTGTCGTATGTCGTGGCGATGATGGGGGAGGGGATCCTGTGCTGCGTAGCTGACTGTCGTATGTCGTGGCGATGATGGGGGAGGGGATCCTGTGCTGCGTAGCTGACTGACGTATGTCGTGGCGATGATGGGGGAGGGGATCCTGTGCTGCGTAGCTGACTGTCGTATGTCGTGGTGATGATGGGGGATGGTATATCCTGCGGATCTGACACTCTTCTTGCATTCCTGTACAATGGAGGAGAGGGCGGCACATCAGCATGATGGGGGTGGTGGTGCCGCCTCAGCACTGCAGCTGGGTGTGGTGGGGGGCTCTGTCAGACGCTGCCATTGTCCATTCGGTGACATTCAGTCAGCACCACATAAATAAGGAGGTTTTTCAGTGTATTCATAGTCGCTGCGCAGTGCTGAGCGTCATGGCTGCCGGGAGCGAGGGCTGCGCCCCTTGTGTGTTTCCCCTTTCAATCCTCCAGCCCTCACATCCGCATGTAATAAATGAGACGTGTTCTTAGTCATACAACATGACACATGGCCGCCCCTCCCTGAGCCGGATCTGGGCGCCCCGGTGTCGGGTGACTCCTACAGAGCAGACATTGACTTCTGTCCCTGGGGAGTGATAGTGCCGCCACGTAGCTGACGCGCGCGATACGCCTCACAGGGCTGTGTACAATGCTGAGCGGAGATATATATACAGAGATAATGGCGCAGAATTCAGCGGACCGTCTGCTGTCACACACAGATCTCTGCCCCCTCACCCCACGCCCCCAGCCGCGGCAGCCATCTTCTCGAATCGAGACCCCTCCATATTGGGCCTGCAGAATAAGCGGCGTTCGACAGCCCTGCCTTTAAGACGCTGCACAGGATTGTGTGACTGGCGGGGGAGGGGAGCTGCCGGATAATGGGCAGCACACAGACGTGACTGGGATTCTCAGTCCTAGGAGGCCGCTCGCTATGGGGGGGGGGGGGGGACTCATCAGAACTTACCTCAGTTTCACGTGAATAGTAGTCTCCGGCGCTCGTGTTGTCGGCTCTGCGGTTCACGTCGTCCGCTCAGCAGGAAACGTAATGTTCCCAGTCATTCTTTTTGGGGCACAGTCCTGGCTGCGGGTTACAGGCTATAGTGTCCCTGTCCTCCACGCCTTCTTACTGACCACTTTTGCAAAAAAATGGCCGCCTCGTCTGCACAAAGCGGATATCTGCTTCCCTCTAAGTGGGGATCAATTGATGTAAATGGGGCATGGTTCTGTGGTGTCGCCGTGGGCACGTGAGCGGTCCATGGTGACCACCGAGGGCACACGTGTGACAGAGGCCGTACTGTGCAGGGCTCCAGACTAAAAAAAATACCTGGTAGCCATTGGCTCCTGAACTGAGAAATTTAGGCGCCAAATTATATATTTAGGCGCCAAATCAAAACCGAATCAAAAATGTTGGTATCGTGACAACGCTACGCCGATCAGATCGGCGTAGGGTTGTTTCGATGCCAAAATTTTGATTTGCTTTCGTCACCATAAAAGTATTGCAATACTCAATACCGCGCAAAGAAAAGCCGCGTGCTTTTCGCATTTTATAAAACGTTCGGCCCATAATAGAACAGTCCTATCCTATTTTTTGGGGTGACTAAAAAATGGCGAATCGCATGGTTTTTATTTATTTCTGTTACAGTGCTCACCGCATAGGAGAGATTTTTTTAATAGTTTGGACTTTTCGGACGCAGCGCTATGTAATATGTTTATTTATTGTTTATATATTTTATATGTAAAATTTGGAAAGGGGGGATTTAAACTTAATATTTTAGGGAACTTTCACACTAGCGGTTTTCATTTCCGGCACTGAATTCTGTCAAAAGGGTCAATGCCGGAAAAGAACTGATCAGTTATATCCCCATGCATTCTGAATGGAGAGTATTCCGTTCAGGATGCATCAGGACGTCTTCAGTTCAGTCTTTTTGACTGATCAGGCAAAAGATAAAACCGCAGCATGTTACGGTTTTATCTCCGGCGAAAAAAAACTGAAGACTTGCCTGAATGCCGGATCCTTTCAGTCACATCCAGATCGGCGAATCCGGCAGGCAGTTCCGACGACGGAACTGCCTGCCGGATCACACTGCCGCAAGTGTGGAAGTAGCCTTAGTGTTTATTTGTTTTTGTTTTTTACTTGCTATTAGCCCCCTTGGCTGGAACCCTTGTCCTATTCACCCTTAGGCCCCTTTCACATGGGCGAGATTTCTGCGCGGATGCGATGCGTGAGTTCAATGCATTGCACCCGCACTGAATCCGGACCCCTTCACTTCTATGGGGCTGTGCACATGAGCGGTGACTTTCACACATCACTTGTGCGTTGCGTGAAAATCGCAGCATGCTCTATATTCTTTTTTTCACGCAACACAGGCCCCATAGAAGTGAATGGGGCTGAGTGAAAATCGCAAGCAAGTGCGGATGCGGTGTGATTTTCACGCATGGTTGCTAGGATGAAAGTCCATTCACTGTGTTTTCCCTTATAACATGGTTATAAGGGAAAATAATAGCATTCTTTAATACAGAATGCTTAGTAGGTCAATTGAGGGTTAAAAAAATGAACTCGCCACCTCCAATTGATCGCGTAGCTGCCAGTCTCCTGTTCTTTCTTCAGGACCTGTCAAAGGACCTGTGGTGCCATCACTGTGCTCATCACATGGTACATCACCATGGTAATGGACCATGTGATGAGCTCAGTGACATCACCGCAGGTCCTGAAGAAAGAACAGGAGACCGGCAGCTACGTGATCAATTGGAGAAGGTGAGTTAATTATTTTTATTTTATTTTTTTAACCCTCATTGGCACTGCGTCACCAATGAAGATAACTGACCTGTTAATACAAATACAGGAGGCGGGTGCTGGAATCAAATGGCGGCACCCGACCTCTATGACAGGGAGCTGCGATCTGCTGCAGTTAACCCCTCAGCTACCGCACCTGAAGGGTTAACTGCCGCTGATCGCAACTCCCTGTCATAGAGGTCGGGTGCCGCCATTTGATTCCAGCACCCGCCTCCTGTATTTGTATTAACAGGTCAGTTATCTTCATCGGTGGCGCAGTGGCCACAGCCCCTCCCCTCCTCGTGTCTCTTCTCATTGGTGGCGGCGGCAGCACGGGGGGGGGGAGACTCCTTCTCCACTGCGCTGCTGAGAAGAACATCGGCGGCGGGGCAGAGAACTCAGCTCCTGTGCCCGCCGCTGTATTCAACTGCAGAGCTGCGGCGGCCGGTCTAGTCGCAAATGGTGACAAGACTCAAAAGTCTTGTCGCCATTTGTAAATTTTAAGTCGCATGCATTGGCGACCATTTTGGTCGCCATCTGGAGCCCTGCTGTGTTAGGGTTCATGCACACGACCGTTGGCCGGCCGTGTCTGTATTGCGGCCCGCGACCAGCAGGTCCGCAATACACATCCACCAGCCGTGTGCACCCCCACATCACAGATGCAAACCCATTCACGTGATCCAGAATCCAGGAGGTTGGCGCGGAAGCACTATGGAGTTTCTCTCCGTGCCTCCGCACCGCAAAAAAATAGAACATGTTCTACTTTTTTTGCGGTGCGGACGGATCACGGACCCATTCAAGTTGGGTCTGGATCTGTTGCTGCAGCCGCACGGATAGTGCCCGTATATTGGGAACCGCAAATTCCGCGCCCCCCCCCTGCACAGAACCGCCGAACAGCTGTGTGAATGAGCCCTTATGCAAAATGCAGGATATAAGGGGGTGGAGCGTGACTACCATCTCCAGTACTCTTGTACTTCGCCCCCTCACCCCTGTATTTAATGGTTTCTCATCTGATCTATTAGTGATGGATTTCCTGTCTCGAACCCCCATATACTGGGAGACTGGTCCTATGACCCCCCCTCCCCACCTCTTGCATGTTTGCAGCCCTCTCTGTACTGCCCCCTGGAGGAATGTGTGTGATCTGTGATGTCGGGTTCATAATCTCTGATTGCTTCCTCTTCCTTCCCCCTCCAGTTCTGGGAAGTCATTAGCGACGAGCATGGCATCGACCCCACAGGAACCTACCATGGAGACAGCGACCTGCAGCTGGAGAGAATTAATGTCTACTACAATGAGGCCTCAGGTATGACAAGTACAGCTGTAGTATAAAGCATGGGGAAGAAGCCCTGAAGGTTGTATGAGATGGGAGGTAGGTTTCAGACTCAGCTGTTGACTGTTCCATCTTTCCTGTCTTGTAGGTGGGAAGTACGTCCCCAGGGCCATCCTCGTAGACTTGGAACCTGGCACCATGGATTCCGTACGCTCCGGACCATTTGGACAGATCTTCAGGCCGGACAACTTTGTGTTTGGTAAGTGGGTAGGTGAGGGGCGGACTACCATAAAGTGGTGTCACAGCTTGTATCCCATTCTAGGCCGCGAGCCTCTTAGTTGGTCACTCACTGGGGCGCCAATACTTTATTTTGCCTTTTGAGGACATCTGTCGGAGGGGTGAGGTTCAGTCCCCCAGGATAAGCTGGCCATACACCTTCAATCGCATTCGACCAACAGCCCCCATGCACATGCATAGTCGGTTCAGCCAAGCATGTGTGTATCCTCCATGCATTGCATGACAAAAGCTGCTGAAAGATGCCCAGTGGGAGCTGACCAGGCATGGTCAGGGGGGTTTAGATGCCTCCTTACACATCAGATAGTCATGGCCTGCAAAAATAAGTGGGTTAGGCTAACTTTACTTCTATGGGAGTCGGGACAGTTATAAGATGTCAAGAAGGGTCCTAATAGCTGTAATTATATCAGAGGCCGCTTAAAGGAGAAATCCAGCTGCAGGCATCTCTGACCCCGATCTTTAACCCTTTGCAGCAGATCTGCCATCATACATTTTGCAGCAGCCTCTCCCAGGGTTGTAGCTCTAATAAATGCGGATGAGTAGGGGTTTAGTATGATAGATGGCGGTGTACACAGGCGTGCCGGTGTCCTCCTCTGCCCCTCCCTGCCTAAACAATTGGGACGTGTCGCCCAGATGCCTTTATCTGTTGTGGTTTAGCATGTTTGTCTTCCTGCAGTCAGTAGGGCAACCAGTTTGTTGGTTTTTGTTAAAGGGCCACGGTGCCCATTAGAGGATGTTTCCAGATCCTTGTATTAATGCTCACCTTGCCTCTTCTCATACAGGTCAGAGTGGTGCTGGAAACAACTGGGCCAAGGGTCACTACACTGAGGGGGCAGAGCTGGTGGACTCGGTCATGGATGTGGTGAGGAAGGAGTCTGAGAGCTGCGACTGTCTTCAGGGCTTCCAGCTCACCCACTCTCTGGGCGGAGGGACCGGCTCTGGAATGGGAACCCTTCTCATCAGCAAAATCAGGGAGGAGTATCCTGACCGTATCATGAACACCTTCAGCGTGGTGCCCTCCCCCAAAGTGTCCGATACCGTGGTAGAACCGTACAACGCCACCCTCTCCGTGCACCAGCTGGTAGAAAACACAGACGAAACCTACTGCATAGACAATGAGGCTTTGTATGACATCTGCTTCCGCACCCTCAAGTTGACCACCCCCACCTACGGCGACCTTAATCACTTGGTCAGCGCAACGATGAGCGGTGTCACAACTTGCTTGCGCTTCCCGGGTCAGCTGAACGCTGACCTCCGTAAACTGGCTGTCAACATGGTCCCCTTCCCACGTCTTCACTTTTTCATGCCAGGTTTCGCCCCGCTGACAAGCCGTGGCAGCCAACAATACCGTTCCCTAACTGTCCCCGAGCTCACCCAGCAGATGTTCGACTCCAAAAACATGATGGCTGCTTGCGACCCAAGACATGGACGTTACTTGACCGTGGCAGCTGTGTTCAGAGGCCGCATGTCCATGAAAGAAGTGGACGAGCAGATGTTGAATGTCCAGAACAAGAACAGCAGTTACTTTGTGGAATGGATCCCCAACAATGTCAAGACCGCTGTGTGCGACATCCCGCCCCGAGGTCTGAAGATGGCCGCCACCTTCATCGGCAACAGCACTGCCATCCAAGAGCTGTTCAAGCGCATCTCCGAGCAGTTCACCGCCATGTTCAGACGCAAGGCTTTCCTTCACTGGTACACGGGAGAGGGCATGGACGAGATGGAGTTCACCGAGGCCGAGAGCAACATGAACGACTTGGTGTCGGAATACCAGCAGTACCAGGACGCCACCGCAGAAGAGGGAGAGTTTGAGGAAGAGGGAGAAGAAGAGGTTGCTTAAATCCACACACTTCTCCTGCCCATCAAACGATTAACCCTCCATCCCATCATGCCATCCTAAGTCTCATCACCAGATAGCCAGACATTACCACCCCACCCCCAGTAATCACAGCAGAGCCTCTGAATAGGTGACTACACGGTCTGCAATATGCTGGTATCTCCATGGTTCCTGAAGACATCTTGGTGTCTTACGTGTTGTAGCCCGGGCCCTGGTGCCAGACCAGTCGTGATGACTTGGTATCATGGTCTAGCATGTCTGCATGAGCTGGAGAACCGCTTGCTCCTAATAATCATGGAGGATTGTGGGATAGTTCTTGATGTCCTGGTTTAAGAACGTAATTTGTTATCGTCCTTGACTGCCATGTGCTCCTCATCTGTGTTTTTAGATTGTGCCATGTGCACATGTGTGCCCCCCCCCCCCCCCCCCCCCATCATTTATGGGATCGGAAACTAGTTTCAGTATTGTAGGGGGTCAGGGGCCTAACCTAATCTTCTCCTTCTGACTACTTGCACTGCCGTTTTTTTGTTTATTTACCTGTTCCGAGGCTCTGCTGTCCACATACCGCAGCTCAGTCACTTACCAAACGCCATGCTAATTACTGCGTCACCTTGGCTTCTGTGCATGACGAGCCCAACCCTTTGACAATAGCACACCTTTTCTTTATTTTTTCTTTATTTTTTTTTTTGGCGTAGGCCTCTTTAACTGTGACTACTCTGCACTCCCTGGTGAGGAGGACGTTACACCGCCCTCTAGTGGCACCAACCTATTAATTGATCCATTCCTTGCACTCATGAGGATGGCAGATTACACCTCCTTTCCACCAGCCCCAGGTGTCTTTTTGCCGCATTTCTTTTTGTCTGTATGGTTTCAGTGAGTACATAACATGTGATTGTGATTCTGTCACCCGTATCATTGGACCTTTGGCGCACAGGATAACGTCACTTGCCCCCGGCCACGCTATTAAGCCTGCACACTACTGAATAAAAGCCTGTGCGAAAACCATTCTTGTGTCGTCTGTGGACTGTTTGTGGGTGGAGGTCGTTGCAAGGAAGAGTTCTTTAGTTAGTGTAGTCCAGCTATAGGAAGATAGATTTTAGATGGTCTTGGGAGACCACTGCAAGGTCTTGTAGGAGCGCTGCTCTGGGAGTGGACGCTGAGCAATGCTGCTGTTATGATGGGACCACACTGCTCCATACGGTGTGTGGACGACCCTGGGTGAGTTTTGTGAGGAGCCTGTAGTCATGGTGGTGGGCAAACTTGGTAGGAAAAATCTCCAATGTTCTCACCATGTTGGCTCTAGATCAGGGATCAGCAACCTCCGGCACTCCAGCTGTTCTGAAACTACATCTCCCAGAATCCTCCCGTCACTTTTGTGGGAGTTACAAGAACAAGCAAATAAGTTTGCATGCTGGGAGTTGTAGTTTCACAGCACCTGGAGTGCCGAACGTTGCTGGTCAAATCCCCATCACAAGGTTTCCTGAAATGTCTGCAGGAACCTGGCTGTGGGCTGCTCCAGGTGTGAACACGCTTATCACGGATCGGGTGTGGTCATGTATGACTTCATCGGGTGGGGACTTCATTTGGCCTTGGCTGCTCCAGGAAAGTGCTAATCAAGGTGTGAGGTCCATACACACTAGACATGGGGAGGTTATCCCAGGTTATACGATATTTAAGGAGCTGCAGTTCTAACTACCGACCATGGACAAGAGAGGCGTCTTCGCACTCGTTCTGGGGACATTAGAATAAATAAAGCAATGCTTTGTGCTCTGGATACTGGTTAAAGGTCAACCTTAAAGGGGAAGTCCTAATGATATCAACTTATCTACAGGGGTCAGCAACCTTTGATGCTCCAGCTTCTGTGAAACTACAACTCCCAGCATGCACACTTGCTCGGCTCCCTTAGACGTGAGTGGACCATGCTGGGAGTTATACTCTCAGAGCTGTACGACCAAGGCCGCGTTCTCGGGTAATGATTAATACAGAGATCAGTGCACCTGTCACCCTGCCAGCCCTGGAGAAAGTGCCCCCGCTTTGGAGCAGTGACTTATCGCAGGCAGCTGCCATGACTTGCAGTTGTCGCTGGCTGCGTTGCCTCTAGGTGACCCTTAAACCTTTTATGTTCTGCAGCAAATTTATAGAAAATATGAAGGGATGAAATAGTGTGCAGCATGGCTGCTTTCCTCCAGGAAACAGCGCCACATCTAGCTACAGGTTCTGTGCGTTATTGCAGCTCAAACCCCCCTTCAACTTACTGGAGCTGAGCTGCAATACTGGATACAAGGCGTGGACGTGTCCGGTGCTCTCGTGACAACCAAATGCTCCTGTGGAGCAGATTTTGATGGCTTGGAACCGAAGAAACTTGTCCGCTTGGAATTCTCCTTTGTGCACGTGGCTGGAAGTAAGGCGGCGTTACTGTCATCTCAAGGGTTGTCAGTGCACACCAGGTGTCGCGTATAACCTGTATGTAGACCTACAGGAACCCATACAAATCTGTGTACAGGAGGAGGGGCAGGCCGTGCGTGTGTCTGGTAGGTACATGCCATGTACAACCCTTCATTCTGGATCAGGCATATGGGCCGAAGGTGGATTGAGCAGCAGCAGAGGCTTCGGTGACCACCTGAGACTGCCAAGTCAAAGGTCAATCAAAGATAAATAATACCGCTTATATCTCAATGACTGGTATAATCAGCGCCATCACTGGTCACATCTGGCTACAGCTGCTGCTCTTGGTGGAGTCACACGTGGAGAGAAGGTTTGGATAGACTGGTAGGCTGTGTTCACATCTGTCGCAGACACCATTTATACTCTGCGGGGTCCATCTTGTCAGGGATGCGTGCTGCAAATTGGTGGAGGACGAACAACCTTTACCCCTTTCATTTTGCTTCCTCTCGTGTCAGGCACGTTAAACAAGCGCTGAATGACTTGCATATCATCGGCCTGTGTAAGAGGAACCTTTTGAGAAGGTAAAGTCGCTTGGGCACCGTTCACAACACAATTCAGAAATCCAGCCTGCCGCAGTTCACTGTATTATGGATAATGCTGTCAACTGCCAGATCCCTGTTGACGATAACAGGATCCGACAGGAATTTAGCTGCTTTCCGTCAGAAATGGTGGAAAATTAGCGGCCCAAAAAGTCATGCAAGCAAGACTTTTTGTCCGGCTGAAAGCCAGCATTTTTGCCGGATCCCTTTATAGTCAACGGGGATCCAGCTATGCTGTATACGGTGAACTCCGGCAGGCTGGATTTCTGAATGTGGATGTGAACGTAGCCTTACAAAAATTTTGGTTAAGAGGACACAACCACAAACCATTATAGGCTGGGTTACCCTCCACTTCTTCAAGTACATCTTGTGTATGGGGACGAGCAATCCCAATAGCCATCCTTCGTACCATGATGAACATCACTGCATGTAAAGTCCATCACCTAAAGAGCAGCGGATTGTCGGGAAGGAACACTTCCTTCCCGACCATTGGCTTTCTGGTCAGTATGTGTAAATCCAAGTGTAGGTATCTAGATACCTGAAGATGGCCCAGAAGAAGGTTATGGCAGGAGATGCCACAGTGGTAGACATCTGCATCTGATTGCACACACTCAGGGAATCTTCTGAGAAGGTCGTTTTGCATTGGTGAGATGAAGGCCGACAATTAAACCAGAACCCTTTGGGCCGCGCAATGGGAACAGAGTGCAGGAATACTAAGCCTGGACTGTGATGTTTCTTTGAGCCCCATGAAGCGCTGTTACCACTAGAAGAGGTAAGACTGAAGTCTCAAAAGTAAGAAGCCACAGGGTAGGAGTGAGAAGAAGATGCCACACATCCATCATTCATGGATCTGGAGGAACATCTACTAGATCTCCGTCTAATATTGCTGCACGAATGTGGAGATCAGGTGACCTAAGACTCCTTGTATAGAAAAAAAATCCAGTTCACCTCCACATTAATGACCTAGTGCACGGATCCGAACCAGGCAAATCCAGTGTAACAATAGAAGGAAGAAAATCCAGCACTTTGTAAAAATCTTTTTGGTAACGTAGCAAATAATTCACGAGCAGATAACCTCTTCACCCAGACAGCAGTTGACGCGTTTTGATCCCCAGTGTGTTCTTAGTCGTAACTCAGAACACACTGGTGTTCGAAACGCGTCAACTGCTGTCTGGGTGAAGGTTATCTGCTTGTGAATTATTTTCTACAATACCAATAAAGCACATGAAGATTTTACAAAGTGCTGGATTTGATTCCTTCTTCTATTGTTACGTTGGACCTAAGACGCCACCAAAAGTAAGGGAGCACCATTGTGTTCTCATACAGTAACTAAAGACGACCTTCCACCCAGGCCGTGCCGTCTCTCCGAGTATGAGGGTATCTTCACACTTCTTGAACAATTCTAGATTTTATCACTGTTGAGGTTTAAAGCAAAAGTCACCCCCAACAGAAAGTCATAGGTCCACATTTATCACCAGAATACACCACCATTTCAAAAGGCACTTGTGCAAAAAGTTTTGCGCAAGTGCCATTTCTCCGCCAGTCTCAAGGCGTTCCTGAAAAGGGGAGGAGCTGGTGGTCTCGTCACATTCATCATCTTCTACCCCAGTTTTCGGGCATATAAGAACACCGAAATCTATGCCAGCTATTTTAGTTCAGGCGCATGGACCGCCGGCTACTGCGTCCTATCATCAATCAGAAGCAGCATCCGACAGTGTGCCCGGCGTCCCAGAATCCTGCTTTCAATTCTATGGGAGTTACAAGAACAGCTAAGTTAAGTGTGCATGCTGGGAGTTGTAGTTTCACTGCAGCTGGAGACAGTACCAGAGGTTGCTAACCCCTGACATGGACAAACCACAAATACAGCTTTAAAGCTGTCCACAATTTTAATGTCAATGGCCTACCCTCAGCTCACCACCACTGATCAGCGGTCCCAGAGTATCACCGGAAACACTTAGCTCCATCCATTGCGTTGCAGGCGTTACCGGTAATTGCAGTGCTGCTCCCATTAAAGTGAATGTGAGTAACGTTGCAATTGGCAACTTTGTCCACTACACAAAGGATGGCGCTGTGTAATCCTGGAGTAACATGATCAGTGGTTGGGCGGGGTGAGAGATCCTAGGAAAACCTCCTTTAGGCCTTTTTCACACGAACAAGTTTTCCGCGCGGGTGCAATGCGTGACGTGAACGCATAGCACCCGCACTGAATCCTGACCCATTCATTTCAATGGGTCTGTGTACATGAGCATTTTTTTTCACGCATCAGTTCTGCTTTCCGTGAAAAACGCAGCATGTTCTATATTCTGCTTTTTTTTTTCACGCAGCCCTGGCCCCATAGAAGTGAATAGGGCTTCAGTGAAAAACGCATTGCATTCGCAAGCAAGTGCGGACGCAATGCGTTTATCACTGATGGTTGCTAGGAGATGTTGTTTGTAAACCTTCAGTTTTTTTATCACGCGCATGAAAAATGCATCAAAACGCATTGAACCAGCAATCGCAGACAAAACTGACTGAACTTGCTTGCAAAATGGTGCGAGTTTCACTGAACGCATCCGGAGCTAATTTGGCACACTCGTGTAAAAGAGGCCTTAAAGGGGTTCTCCAGCAATTAAGAAAATAAAAATACTTAAATATTACTTTATTATACATATACTCCCAAATACCTTTCATTAGTTATACTGGCTCGTTTTTTCTAGGGAGCAATCATTAGGAGAAATAAAATGGCCGCCGTCCTATTAGTGCACTCACTCAAGTTACTTCACAAAACTGAGGTAAAGAGCTGCCTCATCCTCCTCTCTGCTCTATTTGTCAGGGATTATGATATAGCTGATAAGATCTTTAGCTGAATCTGTAGGAATGGAGTTTATGAGGTAATGGAGACTGCATACAAGTGCTGCTGCTCATTATCCTCACCTCCTCTCTGTCCTTCATGTCTCCTCGTGACCTCCATCCCTACAAGAATTCAGCTGAAGATCCTATAAAACTGTATTCAGGATCATAATCTCTGACAAGCAGAGAGGAGGATGAAGCAGCTCTTTACCTCAGCACTATACACTGCGTGCAGAATTATTAGGCAAATGAGTATTTTGACCACATTATCCTCTTTATGCATGTTGTCTTACTCCAAGCTGTATAGGCTCGAAAGCCTACTACCAATTAAGCATATTAGGTGATGTGCATCTCTGTAATGAGAAGGGGTGTGGTCTAATGACATCAACACCCTATATTAGGTGTGCATAATTATTAGGCAACTTCCTTTCCTTTGGCAAAATGGGTCAAAAGAAGGACTTAACAGGCTCAGAAAAGTCAAAAATAGTGAGATATCTTGCAGAGGGATGCAGCACTCTTAAAATTGCAAAGCTTCTGAAGCGTGATCATCGAACAATCAAGCGTTTCATTCAAAATAGTCAACAGGGTCGCAAGAAGCGTGTGGAAAAACCAAGGCGCAAAATAACTGCCCATGAACTGAGAAAAGTCAAGCGTGCAGCTGCCAAGATGCCTCTTGCCACCAGTTTGGCCATATTTCAGAGCTGCAACATCACTGGAGTGCCCAAAAGCACAAGGTGTGCAATACTCAGAGACATGGCCAAGGTAAGAAAGGCTGAAAGACAACCACCACTGAACAAGACACACAAGCTGAAACGTCAAGACTGGGCCAAGAAATATCTCAAGACTGATTTTTCTAAGGTTTTATGGACTGATGAAATGAGAGTGAGTCTTGATGGGCCAGATGGATGGGCCCGTGGCTGGATTGGTAAAGGGCAGAGAGCTCCAGTCCGACTCAGACGCCAGCAAGGTGGAGGTGGAGTACTGGTTTGGGCTGGTATCATCAAAGATGAGCTTGTGGGGCCTTTTCGGGTTGAGGATGGAGTCAAGCTCAACTCCCAGTCCTACTGCCAGTTTCTGGAAGACACCTTCTTCAAGCAGTGGTACAGGAAGAAGTCTGCATCCTTCAAGAAAAACATGATTTTCATGCAGGACAATGCTCCATCACACGCGTCCAAGTACTCCACAGCGTGGCTGGCAAGAAAGGGTATAAAAGAAGAAAATCTAATGACATGGCCTCCTTGTTCACCTGATCTGAACCCCATTGAGAACCTGTGGTCCATCATCAAATGTGAGATTTACAAGGTGGGAAAACAGTACACCTCTCTGAACAGTGTCTGGGAGGCTGTGGTTGCTGCTGCACGCAATGTTGATGGTGAACAGATCAAAACACTGACAGAATCCATGGATGGCAGGCTTTTGAGTGTCCTTGCAAAAAAAGGTGGCTATATTGGTCACTGATTTGTTTTTGTTTTGTTTTTGAATGTAAGAAATGTATATTTGTGAATGTTGATATGTTATATTGGTTTCACTGGTAAAAATAAATAATTGAAATGGGTATATATTTTTTTTTTTTTTAAGTTGCCTAATAATTATGCACAGTAATAGTCACCTGCACACACAGATATCCCCCTAAAATAGCTAAAACTAAAAACAAACTAAAAACTACTTCCAAAAATATTCAGCTTTGATATTAATGAGTTTTTTGGGTTCATTGAGAACATGGTTGTTGTTCAATAATAAAATTAATCCTCAAAAATACAACTTGCCCAATAATTCTGCACTCCCTGTATAGTGTGATTAGGACAGGCTTTGTGTGTACTAATAGGATGGCGGCCATTTTATTTCTTCTAATAATTGCTCCCCACACAAAACAAGCCATTATAACTAATAAAATGTATTTGGGAATATATTTATAATAAAGTAATATTTAAGTATTTTCATTTTCTTAATTCCCGGAGAACCACTTTAAGGGCCTTTTACAAGGGACAAATGTTTGTTGTCTGAATGGATCTTTTATACAAAAAAAATGCTTGTTTGTCACCGACAATAATGTAATAGAAAGATCGTAAATCAACCATAAGCTCTTATCCGTTGTATAAAGTCGTTAAAAGCGTACCAGTCGACTTGCTATATGAACGATCGTCACTCTGGGCAGAAATCTACCCATGTAACAGGACGCTTTCTCCCTGCTTTACCCTCCTTGGTTCCTAATGGTCAACACGTCGAGCGGAGTCCATAGATGCCGGATTGTCGGAAGCTCTTGCAGTATGAGCCGTGAATATTCGATTTAGACAATGAGAAAAGAACTAAAGGTATGTAGAGATGGCCTTGCGGTTCGCCCGGCGGTCGTTTCGCGGCGAACCTTGCGTGTTCACGATTCGCCGAACATATGGAGATATTCGCGCCCGCCATATTCTTTTACATTGTGAAGAACTTTGACCCATGACACATCAATCAGGTGGTACAGGACAGCCAATTGAGACGTTTCAGCACATGGACACACCCCCTACCTTATAAATAAACCTGATCTGGCCGCCATTTTACATTCAGTGTTTTGCCAGTGTAGGGAGAGGTTGCTGTGTGGAGCAGGACAGACTGTTAGGGACACCAAACGCTAGCTGATAGGGCCACAAAAGTCCTTTTAGGCACTAGTATAAGTGTGCTATCTATAGGTGTGATACACAGAGGGGTGCGATATACTTATAATATACTTTTATAATGAGTCAAAAACATATAGATCTATATAGTGATCACCTGGAAGTTAGGGGCTTACTAGGGCCATTTTTATATAGGGTAAGGTTCCGGACGGGGTCGCTCTTATCAGGGCGGGTGGTCTGTGGTTAGGCTATCAGGGCCAGAATAGCACCCCCTGTAGGGCAATATCAGGGAGAGTTCTTTGCCCACCCTGTCCTTCAATACCACATCATCTAGCCCAGGGATGGATGTTTTTTTCTTTCCCTCCGGGATTCATCGATGTGCACTGGAACCCCCCGGATTGTGGTAGGACATATGGTTTCTGATTTAGTGCCGCCGAGCACTTGTTATTGCCGACCACATCTATGCTTTTTGCCTAAATTTAATAATTTAATTTATTTTCATTTTGAGGAATATATTTCCCATTTACACGTCCGCAAAATGGCTCCGCATCCGTTCCGCAATTTTGCGAAACAGGTGCAGACCCATTCATTTTCAATGGGGTCGGAATGTGCTGTCCGCATACGCATTTGCGGATCCGCACTTCCGCATCAGTGCTTCTGTTTCCGCAAAAAAAATAGAACATGTCCTATTGTTGTCCGCAATTGCAGACAAGATTAGGCATTTTCTATTATAGTGCCGGCGATGTGCGGTCCGCAAATTGCGGAATGCACATTGCCGATGTCCGCAAAACACTTACGGACGTGTGAATGGACCCTCATAGTAACATTATTAAAGGTTACGTTTTATCTTTATGTATATTCTAATGGATTGCCTTCCTTGTACATGTTATGTTAGACAGTATATTATAGTGCATTTGTATTGTGCGGCAGTTGTGTGCGGTTCTGCTGCGATACCGCAGGTATATAGAGGGACAAGCGTTATTGGAGAAAATCATTTCTACTGGTGTGATATACCAGTCGCCCCCCAAAAAAACTGATTGAAGTGGGGTGTTATATACCAATATACTTTCTATATAGTGCATTTGGGTACTGTATAGTGCATTTGCGCATGCGCGTACGCTAAAATTATATTGCCGATATTTCGCCTTGAAAAAAATAATGAATGGAGATCGCAAATTCGAATAATACATCTGATGTCACTGTCCATGTTGTGGGACTATTTGTGCACTTCTAGTAATTATTTGGTGGCTGCAGATATGAGCTGAAGGTTTTTCAGGTTCGCCTGCCGTTAAAATGAATGGGACCCGCCGCGAACTTGTGGTTTGCGAACATTTGATCCCGTTCGCGCGATCGCATTCGCGAACCGTCCCGGCGGATGTTCGTCCATCACTAAAGGTAAGTAAACACACGGGACAATAAGGAAAGAAATAAAGGTAAGTGACCACGCAGCGGTGCCTTCACTTGGCTCAAAGGCTGACATTAGGGAGTCCCGGTCATTTCACAGTATTCAGTGCTGCAGGCTGGCAGTTTAGAGGTTAATCCTCTCCTGTGTGGCATGTATATGGCATTAGACTGACAGGATAATTATACATCCGCCGCCCATCACACCCACAAGTAGCTGACACATGGGGCCTGACTGCTGTGGCAGGACATTCCAGGAACTGGCGACTTTCCCACACAGCCAGCTGCTTACTGGTAGGAAGAGTGAGGCTGCAGCGCACCCTACAGGACACACTGAGAATATCACACATAGTGCATTGTGGGTCTACACATTAGCCTGGTGGTACAGTGGTGTCACCCACCTTATCTGTTATGTTACATACACAGGGATCGTTCAGGGAGTCTCCCGGTATTAGATAGCACCGGCTCCCTGACACCCACATACTGATAGCAGAGCAGAAAGATAAGAGAAGTGACAGGACACAGAGTTTAGATTACAGGTTGAATTAACCCTTTAGGGTCAAATTGGCTTCTCAAGGAGATATATATGTTAAAGGCATTCAGTAGCTATAGAACTATTGAGAGAGATGTATTTTTTAAAATACATTTACACATTTAACCCTCCATTTTAATTATATTATTTACCCCAGTGTTAAATTCACCCCCCCCCCCCCCCCCCCCCCCCCCCCCCCCCGTCCCCTGGAGGCTTGTCTTTTTCCTGCAGTGGGGTAGATAATTACACACAGGGTTTTAAAGAATAAACTTCCTGACTCAGACTCAGCGAGTCAGCAAGTGAATCGAAGCATCCGCGCATGCGCATTGCGCAACCTAAGCTTCGTTCACTTCGCTTCTTGTCAGCTCAGCGAATGAACCGAACATTCGATTCATGAATCAGTTCATTTGAATGAACTGATTCAAATGAACCGATTCATGTGAAAGATCCGAACTTCCCATCTCTAGTTTACTCGCAGTAAACCTTTCCGGCAACCTGTAGCAGTGTCCCCTTCTCGGCGCGTGCGCACAGTGCAAGAAGAAGCCAATGCCAGCAGTCCGCAACGGCGCATCAGGCTGAGCCTGTGCGCACGCGCGGGATCTCAAAGCGGGAGGAGGGGGAGGGAGGGAGAGGTGGCACTGAGGAGTAGAAGGCCGCGCTGGGCACGAACGGCGATGCGTGCGGCCGGGCACCATGCATCCACAGACCTCCCCTGCTTGGGCACCTTAGTTCAATGATTGACAGGTTAGTAAAACCTGTTTTTCCACAGAATAAAGCCACAAATAGCTTTTATAAGGCCACCTTAGAAATCAGAATGCTACCTGGACATGAGCAGATGTTTAGCTCACAGGGCTTATAGGTGGTGACAGAATCCCTTTAATCATACACTGCGTGCAGAATTATTAGGCAAATGAGTATTTTGACCACATCATCCTCTTTATGCATGTTGTCTTACTCCAAGCTGTATAGGCTCGAAAGCCTACTACCAATTAAGCATATTAGGTGATGTGCATCTCTGTAATGAGAAGGGGTGTGGTCTAATGACATCAACACCCTATATCAGGTGTGCATAATTATTAGGCAACTTCCTTTCCTTTGGCAAAATGGGTCAAAAGAAGGACTTGACAGGCTCAGAAAAGTCAAAAATAGTGAGATATCTTGCAGAGGGATGCAGCACTCTTAAAATTGCAAAGCTTCTGAAGCGTGATCATCGAACAATCAAGCGTTTCATTCAAAATAGTCAACAGGGTCGCAAGAAGCGTGTGGAAAAACCAAGGCGCAAAATAACTGCCCATGAACTGAGAAAAGTCAAGCGTGCAGCTGCCAAGATGCCACTTGCCACCAGTTTGGCCATATTTCAGAGGTGCAACATCACTGGAGTGCCCAAAAGCACAAGGTGTGCAATACTCAGAGACATGACCAAGGTAAGAAAGGCTGAAAGACGACCACCACTGAACAAGACACACAAGCTGAAACGTCAAGACTGGGCCAAGAAATATCTCAAGACTGATTTTTCTAAGGTTTTATGGACTGATGAAATGAGAGTGAGTCTTGATGGGCCAGATGGATGGGCCCGTGGCTGGATTGGTAAAGGGCAGAGAGCTCCAGTCCGACTCAGACGCCAGCAAGGTGGAGGTGGAGTACTGGTTTGGGCTGGTATCATCAAAGATGAGCTTGTGGGGCCTTTTCGGGTTGAGGATGGAGTCAAGCTCAACTCCCAGTCCTACTGCCAGTTTCTGGAAGACACCTTCTTCAAGCAGTGGTACAGGAAGAAGTCTGCATCCTTCAAGAAAAACATGATTTTCATGCAGGACAATGCTCCATCACACGCGTCCAAGTACTCCACAGCGTGGCTGGCAAGAAAGGGTATAAAAGAAGAAAATCTAATGACATGGCCTCCTTGTTCACCTGATCTGAACCCCAGTGAGAACCTGTGGTCCATCATCAAATGTGAGATTTACAAGGAGGGAAAACAGTACACCTCTCTGAACAGTGTCTGGGAGGCTGTGGTTGCTGCTGCACGCAATGTTGATGGCGAACAGATCAAAACACTGACAGAATCCATGGATGGCAGGCTTTTGAGTGTCCTTGCAAAGAAAGGTGGCTATATTGGTCACTGATTTGTTTTTGTTTTGTTTTTGAATGTCAGAAATGTATATTTGGGAATGTTGAGATGTTATATTGGTTTCACTGGTAAAAATAAATAATTGAAATGGGTATATATTTGTTTTTTGTTAAGTTGCCTAATAATTATGCACAGTAATAGTCACCTGCACACACAGATATCCCCCTAAAATAGCTAAAACTAAAAACAAACTAAAAACTACTTCCAAAAATATTCAGCTTTGATATTAATTAGTTTTTTGGGTTTATTGAGAACATGGTTGTTGTTCAATAATAAAATTAATCCTCAAAAATACAACTTGCCTAATAATTCTGCACTCCCTGTATGCATAAATATGATAATTTGGGGCAGGGTAATGAGCCCCGTCCTCCACACCATAGAGCACAGTGTGCAGATACTGCATATGTCTGGAAAATGTAATAAAATGTTTGTGAAAGAAAAAAAAATGAAAACCTCCCTGAAATGAGTTTTTGCAGGTTGGGATGTCTGCATACAATGGGCTCACGACCGGTCTGCGTGTAGAGGTGCAGAATACGTAGGCCCTATATAAAACAAGGGAAATTAATTGAACAGGTTTTGTTGCTGTGAGATGCGCCACCTGCTGTTCTTAGATGGTCATGTAGTTGCTCTGTAATTTTCTGTGGGCCCTCCAGAGTGTATTAGCTTGGAGGACACATGGTCTCACAGCCCCATAGTGGTAGTGTCCTTTATTTGACCCCACAGGTTGTTCTCCCCTATTCTGGGCACTACATGGTCTCTTCCTTCCAGCTATACCCCCATTTTACCTGGTACTGATTAGTCAGCTAGAGCAGCTTTATCTCAGCTGGTATCTGGGCAGATTTGCAGAGCATCTCCTCATTGGTCCTCTGCGGTCAGTGGCGGGATAATGGGCCTATAAAGTCAGATGAGCTCCGTGGTCAGGCCGCAGAAGTTTGATGAAGCTGAAGAGGAGCGGACCTGTGCCATGGAGGAGCTGATGCAGAAGCCGATTAGAAGAGTGGTGAAGATTGTCTCCGGAGATGCCTGGAAGAGCCGACATGCCAGCAGTGGCGCTCCGGGACTGGGGAAACTGGATCTGCTCCACTGGATGCGAAGAGAGGATAACACTGGATACTGGGAGTAGTGGGATGATGTCGACCAGAAAAGGAGGAGCTTTGAAGGTCCGAACCAGGAGTTAGAGTAAGATTGGATGGAATTGGCTGCAGCAGGACAGCTGGCAAAGCGGTGAGAGGAAGGTCAATGTTAAAGGGCTTCTGTCACCCCCCAAACAGCAATTTTCAGTATTGGACTTAATATAATTGCTAATGTACGCAGAGTCCATATATACCCCTCTTACCTCTGGCTGTGCTTTAAATTCTTAAAAAATAGTACTTTTGTGATATGCAAATTTCTTCACTACCAGCAAGTTGGGCGGACTTGCTGGTAGCCGGCGCATCCTCGGTCTAAAAAAACGCCCCCTCCTCCAATTGATTGACAGGGCCAGCGAGCGCTCTCCTCCTTCCGCTGGCCCTGTCTGCAGCTGAAATCCCGCGCCGTTCCTGTCCTCATTCGGCGCAGGCGCTCTGAGAGAAGGACGCTCGCTTGGCGCTCCTTCCTCAGTGCGCCGATGACGTCAACCCTACACCCGGAAGAGAGGACGCCGGCATCGCTGGTAAGGAGGCGGAGAGTCCGGTGACCACCAACGCTTATAGATAATATACCCATAATTAATAAATATATATAATTAATATATGTGATATATATATATACACTCACCTAAAGAATTATTAGGAACACCATACTAATACGGTGTTCGACCCCCTTTTGCCTTCAGAACTGCCTTAATTCTACGTGGCATTGATTCAACAAGGTGCTGATAGCATTCTTTAGAAATGTTGCCCCATATTGATACGATAGCATCTTCCAGTTGATGGAGATTTGAGGGATGCACATCCAGGGCATGAAGCTCCCGTTCCACCACATCCCAAAGATGCTCTATTGGGTTGAGATCTGGTGACTGTGGGGGCCATTTTAGTACAGTGAACTCATTGTCATGTTCAAGAAACCATTTTTCCAGTCTTCAACAGTCCAATTTTGGTGAGCTTGTGCAAATTGTAGCCTCTTTTTCCTATTTGTAGTGGAGATGAGTGGTACCCGGTGGGGTCTTCTGCTGTTGTAGCCCATCCGCCTCAAGGTTGTGCATGTTGGGGCTTCACAAATGCTTTGCTGCATACCTCGGTTGTAACGAGTGGTTATTTCAGTCAACGTTGCTCTTCTATCAGCTTGAATAAGTCGGCCCATTCTCCTCTGACCTCTAGCACCCACAAGGCATTTTTGCCCACAGGACTGCCGCATACTGGGTGTTTTTCCCTTTTCACACCATTCTTTGTAAACCCTAGAAATGGTTGTACGTGAAAATCCCAGTAACTGAGCAGATTGTGAAATACTCAGACCGGCCCGTCTGGCACCAACAACCATGCCACGCTCAAAATTGCTTGAATCACCTTTCTTTCCCATTCTAACAATCAGTTTGGAGTTCAGGAGATTGTCTTGACCAGGACCACCCCCCTAAATGCATTGAAGCAACTGCCATGTGATTGGTTGACTAGATAATTGCATTAATGAGAAATAGAACAGGTGTTCCTAATAATTCTTTAGGTGAGTGTATATACAGTATGTGTGTGTGTATATATATACACTGCTCAAAAAAATAAAGGGAACACTTAAACAACACAATGTAACTCCAAGTCAATCCCACTTCTGTGAAATCAAACTGTCCACTTAGGAAGCAACACTGAGTGACAATCAATTTCACATGCTGTTGTGCAAATGGGATAGACAACAGGTGGAAATTATAGGCAATTAGCAAGACACCCCCAATAAAGGAGTGGTTCTGCAGGTGGTGACCACAGACCAATTCTCAGTTTCTATGCTTCCTGGCTGATGTTTTGGTCACTTTTGAATGCTGGCGGTGCTTTCACTCTAGTGGTAGCATGAGATGGAGTCTACAACCCACACAAGTGGCTCAGGTAGTGCAGCTTATCCAGGATGGCACATCAATGCGAGCTGTGGCAAGAAGGCTTGCTGTGTCTGTCAGCGTAGTGTCCAGAGCATGGAGGCGCTACCAGGAGACAGGCCAGTACATCAGGAGATGTGGAGGAGGCCGTAAGAGAGCAACAACCCAGCAGCAGGACCGCTACCTCCGCCTTTGTGCAAGGAGGAACAGGAGGAGCACTGCCAGAGCCCTGCAAAATGACCTCCAGCAGGCCACAAATGTGCATGTGTCTGCTCAAACGGTCAGAAACAGACTCCATGAGGGTGATATGAGGGCCCGACGTCCACAGGTGGGGGTTGTGCTTACAGCCCAACACCGTGCAGGACGTTTGGCATTTGCCAGAGAACACCAAGATTGGCAAATTCGCCACTGGCGCCCTGTGCTCTTCACAGATGAAAGCAGGTTCACACTGAGCACATGTGACAGACGTGACAGAGTCTGGAGACGCCGTGGAGAATGTTCTGCTGCCTGCAACATCCTCCAGCATGACCGGTTTGGCATTGGGTCAGTAATGGTGTGGGGTGGCATTTCTTTGGAGGGCTGCACAGCCCTCCATGTGCTCGCCAGAGGTAGCCTGACTGCCATTAGGTACCGAGATGAGATCCTCAGACCCCTTGTGAGACCATATGCTGGTGCGGTTGGCCCTGGGTTCCTCCTAATGCAAGACAATGCTAGACCTCATGTGGCTGGAGTGTGTCAGCAGTTCCTGCAAGACGAAGGCATTGATGCTATGGACTGGCCCGCCCGTTCCCCAGACCTGAATCCAATTGAGCACATCTGGGACATCATGTCTCGCTCTATCCACCAACGTCACGTTGCACCACAGACTGTCCAGGAGTTGGCAGATGCTTTAGTCCAGGTCTGGGAAGAGATCCCTCAGGAGACTGTCCGCCACCTCATCAGGAGCATGCACAGGCGTTGTAGGGAGGTCATACAGGCACGTGGAGGCCACACACACTACTGAGCCTCATTTTGACTTGTTTTAAGGACATTACATCAAAGTTGGATCAGCCTGTAGTGTGTTTTTCCACTTTAATTTTGAGCGTGACTCCAAATCCAGACCTCCATGGGTGGAAAAATTTGATTTCCATTTTTTTATTTTTGTGTGATTTTGTTGTCAGGACATTCAACTATGTAAAGAACAAAGTATTTCAGAAGAATATTTAATTAACTCAGATCTAGGATGTGTTATTTTTGTGTTCCCTTTATTTTTTTGAGCAGTGTATATAGTGTATATATCATACATATATATATATATTTATTAATTATGGGTATATTATTCATAAGCGTTGGTGGTATAGTGTGTCTAAATATACTTTTTGTAAAATAATGGCCCCCCATTTCGTTGGTGGTTGTAGTGGCTGCATGCTTATTAGGCAAATACTTACCTGAATCAAGCACCCAGCGACGTCACCGGACTCTCTGCCTCCTTACCAGCGATGCCGGCGTCTTCTCTTCTGGGTGTAGGGCTGACGTCATCGGCGCAGGCGCACTGAGGAAGGAGCAGCCAAGCGAGCGTCCTTCTCTCAGAGCGCCTGCGCCGAATGAGGACCGGTACGGCGCAGCGCGGGATTTCAGCTGCAGACAGGGCCAGCGGAAGGAGGAGAGCGCTCGCTGGCCCTGTCAATCAAGTGGAGGAGGGGGCGTTTTTTTTAGACCGAGGATGCGCCGGCTACCAGCAAGTCCGACCAACTTGCTGGTAGTGAAGAAATTTGCATATCACAAAAGTACTATTTTTTAAGAATTTAAAGCACAGCCAGAGGTAAGAGGGGTATATATGGACTATGCCTACATTAGCAATTATATTAAGTCCAATACTGAAAATTGCTGTTTGGGGGGTGACAGAAGCCCTTTAAGGAGCCAGGCTGACAGGCGACCTCTGGCTGCGGGTACAGCTGAACATATAAAATAGTAGGGCACACCAACACTTGGGCAACACACGGGGAGTTTGATATAACGATATATTTATTGTGACATAAAATGCTATCTATTCCGACATATTAAAATACATAGCTAAAATACATAAAATGCATAAATACAATATATTTAAACAAAAAATGGAAATAAATACAAATAAATAATTCTCTATATTTGACCAGTGTTTTCAGAGTCTATTGTATCGGTATACTCTCTCCAAAGAGATTTCCCAACTGATAAAGTTCAGATAATAGAATCCCATGAAATAAGATACAGGATTAAAAGATCTAAAGCGCTTAAAGAAAAGGAAACGAAAAGAAAAGGGATCGGTGAGAATTTATCTTTCTAAAGGAAAGCTGGATACCTGTCGGCTATCTATGAGATACGCACTTGGTAATCATATAGCCTGCGTGATACAACTAAATAGCGCAGCAAAAGGACACCACTAAGCGACCTCTAGGACAGCACAGCTTCATATATCACCGAGGATCCCGGATTCAACATTTATACAGACTCGGTGGAAATTCCAATTACACCGCAACCTATAAAGATTTCTACCACACGTGGGACGCCACGAGTGTTGTAATCAAACCGGCAGTACTCCAGCCACAAAACAGTGAGTAAAACAACCGCGGTTTATCTTTGCAAATAGGTAGCGACTTTATAACCATAGTGACTTTGCAGTAGTCCTATACTGCGCCGAGCATGTGAAGCAGCTATATCAGACACAAATAACTATTGGAACAAAATTGTATCTGACCACTGAATAATTCTTATTATCTGAACTTTATCAGTTGGGAAATCCCTTTGGAGAGAGTATACCGCATTTTATGTCACAATAAATATATCGTTATATCAAACTCCCCGTGTGTTGCCCAAGTGTTGGTGTGCCCTACTATTTTATATTTCTTGTTCAATAATTTTAGAGGATTGGGTGAATCCTTTCGTAGGTGCACCCATACCACTCTTGACCAGTAGGTGAGCCCTCTCTAATTTATACAGCTGAACATATGGCATGCAAGATCTAAACGGGATCCCCATTCTCGTGATTGGTCGGACCTCCAGCGATCAGGATAGAGGATAACTTAACAACTTAAAGATTTCCTCTCATTCACTCCGTATAGGCGCGGCTACAGAAGCGTCGTGTTTGGGTCTGGGTGATAGTCTGATTCAGTAAATTGGAGAATCAAATAATTTTAAATTAAGCATCAGGCCTGAGCTGTTATTAGAAGTTCCATTTTCTATTTCTTCTAGGTGGTTTGGATTTTGGGCGATTCTTATGTATTTTGGGCCCAGAAGAGGGCAGCCAAGCATTGCTATTTAGAAAGTCTATCACTATCTGAAAACTTTTTTTCAGTTTTATGGCTCGGAGCCAGACGTTTGTCATGGAGATCGGTTGTGGGAAAATCGAAGAAGATGAGGGCAATTAGATGTTTTCATTCTGCACGTAGGTAATGATTTGGGTTAAAACGCTGGATCTGTTATGGGAATTGAGAAGGGATTTAGCGTCGATCAAATGTAGGTTTCCAGAGGCCATTTTACTTTTCTCAGAAATGGTGCCCTGATTGCTCCAGTCTTGTCCAGTGTGTGTGTTTTTGAACAAGATAAATAAGAAAAAGCCAGTCAGTAGGGCTATAGAGAAGTTTCTTCCTATTTTGGGTGGGTTTTCTTATAGGCACCTGAAGTTGGAAGGTTTCACGGACAGTTTATTTAGAAGAGATTTGGTTCATTTATCTGATGTCAGGAATGAAACATAAACACACAAAAAAACATAAAAATAACTTACAAGAGAAAAATAAGAATAAACAATATGACCGAGGAGGACAGAAATAAAAATATAAAACCATAACCAATCATATGGCACAGCTTTCATAGCAGCTAACTTTGATTTGTAGTAAGCAAATATCTACCAGTTCCAAGTGGCATCTAGGTCCTTTGGCAGGTCCTTCACAATCAAGAGAGGAGCAACTGCGAGCAAGTGGATGATGGAGACATTTCTTCCTATAACCGAAATAAAAAAATATAAAACCATAACTAATAATATGGCACAGCTTTCATTGTAGTAAGCAAATATCTACCAGTTCCATGTGGCATATAATAAGGTAAGACATGTTATTGTCTGAACGGTCGCGACTAGGTCACTAAACCTTCGAAGAGTAAAGAGGGTTTGAGGAGAAGTGCACCACAACCCAAACACCTGCTGGAATTTATCAAGTCGTCCACGTTTCTTGTAAACTATTCTTTCATATGGAACTATATTGTTTACCAGATTCCTCCATTGTGATAATGATGGGGTGGGAATTGAGAAAGAAGGACATGGTATAACTGAATACGCTTGAATATTTCACTATCAGGTCCAAAAAATTAATCGTTAAGTTCCACAACTTTTTAACAGTACCGGTAGAGATAAACATGGGAGATTCTGCGCTCAGTCCGAGAGCTCTCCAAAAATGAATATCTGATATTCCAGGGTAATGAGAGAGGCCTGAGATACGCCATAGGGAGGTTTCCACTATAAATGCAGTGAAGCAAGATACCACTTTAGAAAGCAACCAAACTTGACTAGCTAAACGAAGGACTAGAAGGAGGTGCCTAGGTCTATAGTCTTCAGGTTCTAATATAGGACACATAGATTCCAGCTGCAAGAGATGAGCTGCAAGGTTCAGAATTAGGTAAACGAGAATCAGAGACCCATTTAGGTATAAAAAAGTACAAAAATAAATCAGGCATGCCAGCGCCCACTATCTCCTTTAAATTTAGGTCTACCCGATGTTAGGCTGGTGGCTCGTGTTCACTGATGTCCTGCTTTTCCAAACAGGAGCAGTTGTTGCTCCACTCACCCTGTGTGTATTGGGACTAGTGCTCAGTGAACTTCCTTACAGCACTGCTAGAGTTAATCCTTCCCTCCTGCTCCCCGTCCAGCTGCTGACTAAGGTGCTGATCAGCCTTCCTATTTAGCTGAGATGTGGTTCCACCTCCTTGCCTGTGCGTTGAGGTTTGCTAGTGTCTAGCAAAGGTGCGATCTCTTGTCTGACTACCCTATACCTTGCCTGACTACTGATTCTGCTTCTTGCTTCCTGCCCTGACCTTGGACTACACCAGGACTACTCTGCAGAGAAGTCCAGATCCCTGTACAGGGGTAAAAGGCGAATACCAGGGGGGTGCCAGGCAACGCCCTTAGGTTTACTCCAAAGGCAAACTGATTAGTTGGTACAGTGGGTCCACACCCACTGCCTGTTACACCGGAGCCCCATATAAATTAAGAATCGTTTAATGACCAC
Organism: Bufo bufo; assembly: GCF_905171765.1. NCBI lineage: Eukaryota > Metazoa > Chordata > Amphibia > Anura > Bufonidae > Bufo > Bufo bufo. The sequence continues at coordinate 795,263,048 of NC_053389.1, read as the reverse complement.
AAAATTAGCATGATCCGGTACATTTTTACCCATTCATCAAGAGGCCAGAGAAGGACCCAAATCTATTGATAAGTGGCATACTTCTAGGAAGAGTAGCATTCAGATTTGCCATAAACAAAGCTATATCATCAGCATATAGCCCTATACGGTCTTCACGAGACCTGACCAAAATAAGCTGAGCCCTGTCTAATTCTAATTGCTAAGGGTTCACTCACTATTGCAAAAAATAGGGACTTGTTGAGTGCCTCTGTACAGTCCAAAGGTAGACATAAGATAGGGCCAGTCAATGGAATCAAAGGCCTTGGCAGCATTAAAGGAGGCCAAGGCCTATTCTTACTGTTTGAACCATCCAATCTGCGAGGCCAAGTATGCCCTGAATGTTATCTATAGTGAACTTGCCTGGTATGAAGCCTGAATGATCAGAGTGAACTATTTCATGGATAACTAAACATAACCCATTGACCAACATTTTGTTACGATTTTATAATCCATGTTAATCAATGTAATAGGCCTATAATAGCCACATTCTTCAGGGTTTTTCCCAGGTTTTAATAAAACAATGATGGTCACCTTGCACATTGAATTGAAAAAAATCATTATAAATTGACAATATCAAAGGGGGCCAATAAATCTACATATTGTACAGTACAGACCAAAAGTTTGGACACACCTCATTCAAAGAGTTTTCTTTATTTTCATGACTATGAAGGCATCAAAAGTATGAATTAACACATGTGGAATTATATACATAACAAACAAGTGTGAAACAACTGAAAATATGTCATATTCTAGGTTCTTCAAAGTAGCCACCTTTTGCTTTGATTACTGCTTTGCACACTCTTGGCATTCTCTTGATGAGCTTCAAGAGGTAGTCCCCTGAAATGGTCCGTGTTAATTCATAGTTTTGATGCCTTCAGTGTGAATCTACAATTTTCATAGTCAGAAAAATAAAGGAAAACTCTTTGAATGAGAAGGTGTGTCCAAACTTTTGGTCTGTACTGTATATAAACTGCTAAAGGAAGGCCACCAGGGCCAGAAACTTTGCCCTTAGCCACCTAAGAGATTCTAGTCGTTATTTCCTCCAAAGTAAACAGGGCATCCAGTATTTGAACATGTTCTGGGGTCAAAGAGAGGAGTTGAATGATTTACATAATCTATTAATATTTAGTATTTACCCTTATTAACATGGCTGCCAATCTATCCACAATTCATTTGTCGTGTTTCATTTATTAACTACTAGGTTGTGTGTTATGTATGAATATTAGGGCTTGTGATACCATGGATTGTTATTATTGACAGTGTCACGTTAATCTTTAGGTCACGCCCAGACGGGGCGGTCAACGGTGCAGCTGTGCAGGCCATGGTGGTCTTCTATTAGCTCAATGTTTATTCAATGTTCATTGGTAAAGGGGTTAAACATCTCGAAGAAACCCCAAAACAGTCGAAAATATAAAACATTCTTGTGAGGAATAAGGATTATCATTTACTGGCAGCCCTTATTTTCATTTGATTCACCTTTTGCATGTACACAGTCAGTGTACATGCAAAATATGTTCTCACCCCCAGCCATCTGCTGTCAGATAGCAAGGGAGAGAACCCCCCAGGGGTCCAGGCTTCAAGGAAGGCCTAGGTGGATAAAGTCACACCTCTTCCACCTGACAGGCACCAGGAGGATGTAGCAGGAAAACCCCCGGCAGGAGGTCTCAGCCCTGGACCAGATCTATCACCTTCCCACAGACATGTTGGCACCGACATTTCATAAGGAATTATGAATCGTCGGTCCATCCCAGGCATAATTCGGTTATCTTTTTGCGATCCTGGGGCAAAGCCAAACATCCACTTGGTCCTGGCTTGATGCTAGGATGCCCGGGAGGGGAGATATACATAACTCCCCAAAGAAACCACATAGCGACAACATTTTTGGACTTTAGTTGTAGCCGGAACCCAGGCGGATCAATTAGGCCCGGAACCACCTCCCTACAACATTCTGGTCTGGAGCTATGAACCCTAAAGGGTTTTGTGGGTCATTTAATGCCAGCCCAGAAGAGGGGGGAGTGGACCCTTCCCAGAGGAGGGGCTGGCTACAGTTTAAAAGGCTTGTGCCAGCAAGCAGGCGTGTCTTTTTTTGAAATGGGGTCATATCCTGCCATGTGTTTGGAGAGACCTGGAAACAGCTGACATCACTGCACCCGACGTGACCGCAGCCAAGGACTATTACACCATCCTAACCCAAAGGAATATTCATTTACCCGGTAACTGACTTGTACTCTGTGTAATCCTGTGTGTACCATATTACCTGTATATGTAACCTCAGACCACTGTATATATTCTGTATGTATAGTGTTATATCTAGTGTGCCCTTAAGGCGATTAAATATATGATTTAATCTTGTGCTGTCTTGTATCTCCATCACGAATCCCCACGTCCATGTTTCGGCCTAGTTATAAGCTACTGCGGGTTGGTTTTTTCACCCTATATAATCCCGTTAGCGGACCGGGCTTATATCAAACGAGAAGCTGGTGACAGATTACCCGGGCTGAGACATCGCTGTTTTCACTGCGGCAGTGAAAAGGCTCTCTCAGCTTGTTGCCTTTCTGTGCCCGCGTGGACAGGAGTTGTCTGTGTAAATTGTACCAAGCTGACCTTACAAGCTCCTCCAGTGACCATACTGCATCTCGTGAGCTCGACGTAGGGGACGTCAAGCGGGAACGAGGCATGGTATCCGTCACATATTGGTGGCAGCAGTGGGATTGAGATACTAGTGTGTGTGAGTATGAGTCCCATACTCCCAGACACTGAAGACTACCAGCTGTAGCTTTTGCCGCTGGAGTCTTAAGATCAGCTCAACACTAGACACTCTAAGTGCAAATACAATAAGGTGTGTGTGTGCATCAGGTAGCAGTCTGTGTCAGTCACCATCCGTGGCAATGATGGCCAGTTACACACGAAGCAAGGCTAAGGAGATGGATGAGGCTATGAATGATGGCGGGAGGATGCAGTCCAGATAGGGGGCCGAGAGTAGGTGGAAGGCAACTTTAATCAAAGCAAGTGGGAGCACAGCCAAAGCTGTCCAAGGAGCCAGTTGCTGGAGGTGAGGTCCGTGGTGGGCCTCACTCCACCTGCCCATCCCCCCAGCATGGCAGGCTCTGCTGCTCTCCTACAAGCTGCCCTGGACCATCTCCAGGCTGGAGACCAGGCAACCTCTGAGCTCCTCCTGGCAGCTGCAGAGCAAGCAGAGACTGCAGAGCGTTGCGAGCAGGCCGAGCGTGAGCATCAGCTGCGAGTGCTCCAGCTCCAACTCCAGCAGCCCTCTCCAGCCTGATGTTAGTCTCCAGAGGTCTAGATTCCCAAACTGCGGGCAGAGGACTTTCCCCTACTGGACAAAGATGGGGACCTGGACACCTTTTTGTTGGCATTTGAGACGGCCTGCCATCAGTGCCAGCTGCCGGAGGACCAGTGGGTCAGATTCCTCATGCCATGTCTCAGGGGAAAAGCCCTTGAAATCTTCGGGTACCTGCCCAGCGAGACTATCCTGAGCTATGAGGACATCAAGCAGGCGCTGGTAAGGCAGTACAACCTGACCCCTGAGACATACCGGAAAAAGCTCTGTAGTTTGCAGAAGTGTTCTACCCAGAGCTGGGCAGATCACATGCGGGCCCTGCTGAGAGCGGTCAACCAATGGACCACAGGATTGGAGCTCACCACCGTCCAGCAGCTGAAGGAGCTCATCACCACAGAGCAGTTCTTGGGGAATTGCCCGGAGGACCTACAGCAGTACCTCTATGACCTGTAGCCAAAGGAGGCCTCCACATCAGCAGCCCTGGCCGATGAATACAACAAGAACAGGACTTAAGAGGCCCGGAAACGTGTCATCTGGAGAGGGGGTAAGACGCACGCTGCACCTGCTACCCCTGCCCCTAGGTCCAAGTGGGCACCAGCCCCTGCTACACTTTACACGTCAGTGGGGGAACCCCGACTTTGCCACCTGTGTAAGCAGCCAGGACACTTCAAAGCTATGTGTCCCCAGCGCCTGAGGGACCCGTCCCAGTCGCCGACCTGGAAACTATCCACTGTGTGGGTGGGGGTGGTGGGAGGTTCCTTGACAATTTGCAACCGGTCACCGTAGGCCAGGCCATGGCCTAGAAACACCGGCGCTGAGAAGACTCTGGTACGCCTGAACTGGTGGCACCCCATGATTTGTTGCCCGGGAGGTCCCTTACTGTCTCTGGGATTGGAGGAGTAGAACCGGTGCTGCCCGTCGCCAAGGTCTATTTGGACTGGGGCGCCGGTGGAGGAGTAAGGGAGGTGGGGATATCCTCAAATATCTCTGCCAGTGTTTTGCTTGGGTCAGACCTGGGGCGGCTTGTGTCTAAGTACGTGGCCGTTGACACCCCGAGGTCCGATCCCCCAGAATGTGATGCCATGTTCATCCCTGTTGATGCTCTGAATGTTCATAACATACCTGTTGATGGGAGTGTGGGGGTTGGGTATGTAATGTGTGCCTCTCCCCTCAAGGGGGAGGGGGTCATTCACACCAGCTGTGCTGAGGCCCCAGGGTGTGGCTACTGAGGGGACAAGCAGGGGGCAGACAGCATGCTGGGACCTGTTGTCCTCAGGTGTGGCTACTGAGGGGACAAGCAGGGGGCAGACAGCTACGGGGGAGGAGGATGCAAATGAGGTCAGGGCTGTCCCAGGAGAAGTAGGGCTGCCAGGTGAAGCCTCAGTGCAGGGTTCCTCCACAACTGGAATGTCAGAGGGCCAGGTTAGTCCATCTGGACTGGCGACTTGGTCGGGAGCCGAGGGGAAGTAGGCACTGCTAGTGGTGGCAGCGGCCCCTAGGGGCCCCTCAGAGGTCTGATGGCTTTCGCCCTTCCGACCCAGTGGCTGCCGAGTCAGATGGAGGCCAGAAGACAGGTCCTAGGGACCTGACAGAGGATGTGGCAGTCTCGTCTATTCTGGCCACATCCGGTCAAGGGTTTCAGGTAGCGTTAGTGGCTGACGCCAGCCTGAACGCTCTCAGGGAGCAAGCGGCACTGCCTCCCTTGGACTCAGACCTCGAGCGGGTGGTCTGGGACCAAGGACGGCTGTGCCGGGTCACGGTCCAGCAGGGCTCACCGGAGGAGTGGCCTAGGGACCGGCAGTTAGTAGAACTGACAGAGGACGTGGCAGTCTCATCTATTCTGATCACGTCCCACCAGGAGTTTCATGTGGAGTTAGGGGCTAGCGCCAGTTTGAATGCTCTTGCGGAGCAGGTGGCACAGCCTCCCTTGGACTCAGACATCCAGAGGGTGGTCTGGGACCAAGGACGGTTGTGACAGGAAACGGTCCAACAGGGCTCACCGGAGGCGTGGCCTAGGGAACGACAATTCATGGTACCTTATCTATTCAGGGCGGAGTTTTTGTGGATTGCGCACGAGATGCCGATGGCCAGATACCCAGGGGCCGCTAAGACAGAGGCCTGGACGAGAGATGTAGCCACCCCTGGGGTGTCGGTCATCGAGTGTGTCGTGTGCTTCCAGGAAAAGGCGCAGGCCTTGTCGCGGTTGGTGCACGACAGTATGGGGCCGGCTCAGACCGTCCAGAAGCGGTGGTACGACCAGATGGCTTGTGAGAGGACCCACCAGGTGGGTCAGCAAGCATGGATGCTGGTTCCTTTACCTCAGGACAAGCTTCAGGCGGCCTGGGAGGGCCCTACCTCGCGCACCAGCGGCTCAATGTCAGGATGTGCCTGGTCACCCTGGACCACGCCTTCTGCCTTCCCTGTGAACCTGACGCAGGCGCATCATGAGCGGGAGGCAGGTGCCCTCCCAGAATTCTGCCCCTTCCGGGAACTGTTCACCAAAACGCCTGGAAGGAAGGCGTCCACCCGAGATGCCATTGGGCATGGAGTATGCCCTGCCACTTCTAAGCGGATGGTCAAGCTGCTTCAGGGACTCGAAGGGTACGCGGCCGCGTACCAGGAGGTCATTGCTGTCTTCGTTCCTACATGGGAGGATCCCCAAGAGCATCTGGCGCAGATCTGCCAGGCAGGCTTGACCCTTATGCCAGAGAAGTGCCAGTTGGGCATAAGCGAGGGGCCCTGGGCAGGCAGGGAAGCTTCGGAACCGAAGCCTGGGAGAGTGGATGCTAGCGCATCCTGGCTCACCCTCCAGGACAAGAACCAGGTGATGTCCTTCCTGGGCACCACCAGGTACTATAGGGGGTTCACGCCCCACTATAGTAGTTTGGCGAGGTCCCTGACGGACCGCACCAGGAAGAAGCTGCCCTCTGCAGTCGCTTGGACAACCGACTGTGAGACGGCCTTCCAGGTGCTGAAGGACGCCCTTCCCAGCTTCCCGGTACCACAGGCAGCCGACTTCACGCGGCCGTTTATAGTACCGACTGACGCCAGTAATTGTGGCCTCTGTGCCATGCTCAGTCTGGGTGACTCTATTCCTCAGGAACGAATGGAAGGTGGGTACGCTGGAGACTGGCACTCCAGCCGTACCACTTTGCCATTCGCCACCAGAGAGGGTGCGAAGGGGCGCACGGGGAAACACAAGAATGTGCTTCCCCTAGCACCCTCTAAAGGGGGGAGGTGTGAGGAATATGGATTATCATTTACGGGCAGCCCTGATTTTCATTTGATTCACCTTTGCATGTACACAGTCAGTGTACATGCAAAATATGTTCTCACCCCCAGCCATCTGCTGTCATATAGCAAGGGAGAAAACCCCCCATGGGTCCAGACTTCAAGGAGGCCCCAGGTGGATAAAGTCACACCTCTTCCAGCTGACAGGCACCAGGAGGATATAGCAGGAAAACCCCCGGCAGGAGGTCTCAGCCCTGGACCAGATCTATCACCTTCCCACAGACATGTTGTCACCGACATTTCATAAGGAATCTGAATCGTTCGTCCTTCCCAGGCATAATTCGGTTATCTTTTTGCGATCCTGGGGCAAAGCCAAACATCCACTTGGTCCTGGCTTGATGCTAGGATGCCCGGGAGGGGAGATATACATAACTCCTCACAGAAACCACATAGCGGCACCATGTTTGGATTTTAGTTGTAGCCGGAACCCAGGCGGAACAATTGGGCCTGGAACCACCTCCCTACAACATTCTGGTCTGGAGCTATGAACCCTAAAGGGTTTTGTGGGTCATTTAATGCCAGCCCAGAAGAGGGGGGAGTGGACCCTTCCCAGAGGAGGGGCCGGCTACAGTTTAAAAGGCTTGTGCCACCAAGCGGGTGTGTCTTTTTTTGAAAGGGGGTCACATCGTGCCATGTGTTTGAAGAGACCTGGAAACAGCTGACATCACTGCCCCCGACGTGACCGCAGCCAAGGACTATTACACCATCCTAACCCAAAGAAACATTCATTTACCCGGTAACTGACTTGTACTCTGTGTAATCCTGTGTGTACCATGTTACCTGTATTTGTAACCTCAGACCACTGTATATATTCTGTGTGTATAGTGTTATATCTAGTGTGCCCTTAAGGCGAATAAATATATAATTTAATCTTGTGCTATCTTGTATCTCGATCATGAATCCCCATGTCCGTGTTTCGGCCTAGTTATAAGCTACTGCGGGTTGATTTCTCACTGTATATAATCCCGTTAGCGGACCGGGCTTATATCAAACAAGAAGCTGGTGGCAGATTACCCGGGCTGAGACAGCGCTGTTTTCACTGCGGCAGTGAAAAGGCTCTCTCAGCTTGTTGCCTCTCTGTGCCCGCGTGGACAGGAGGTGTCTGTGTAAACTGTACCAAGCTGACCTTACAAGCTCCTCCAGGAGGGCGTAACGTCACGCTTTGGTAACAAGTGACCATACTGCGTCTCGTGAGCTCGACGTAGGTGACGTTAAGCGGGCACGAGGCATGGTATCCGTCACAATGCTCCCACAATGAACAGGCCCTCTCTTGACCTCCAGCTTACCAACACACCACCGATGGACCAGCCCAAGGCCTATCACCAAGGCATGTCTACTTGACCCTACACGTGGACCATCTAAACTCTTTCTTCTTTACAGCAGCCTCTGACTTGCAAAACTTGAGCCTTCTGAGTAAGCTACACAGACTTCCTAGGCAGTCCATGTGGCTTTAGTCTGAATCCACGGCAGAAATCTGAGGCTGACCTTCAGATTTCTGATGCCATTTTGCATGCTGAGGATTTAGCCTTATCCGCATTCAGATATCCACTACAGGACTCCAGTGAAGAAGTCTTAAATATGGTATATGATGGTCTAAAGTAGAATATTTAGGATTATATATGCAGCAGGGGAGGAGTATTAAGGCTACTTTCACACTTGCGGCAGAGAGATCCGGCAAGCAGTTCCGTCGCCGGAACTGCCTGCCGGATCAGGCAAAATGTATGCTAACTGATGGCATTAGTAAGACTGATCAGGATCCTGATCAGTCTTAAAAATGCCTGATCAGTCGAAAAAATGCATTGAAATGCCGGATCCGTCTTTCCGGTGGCATCCGGCAAAAACGGATCCGGCATTTATTTTTTCACCTTGTTTTCAGTCTGCGCATGCGCATACCGGAAGGACGGATCCGGCATTCCGGTATTCTGAATGCCGGATCCGGCACTAATACATTCCTATGGGAAAAAATGCCTGATCAGGCATTCAGGCAAGTCTTCAGTTTTTTTAGCCGGAGATAAAACCGTAGCATGCTACGGTTTTCTCTTTTGCCTGATCAGTCAAAACGACTGAACTGAAGACATCCTGATGCAAACTGAACGGATTACTCTCCATTCAGAATGCATGGGGACATACCTGATCAGTTCTTTTCCGGTATAGAGCCCCTGTGACGGAACTCTATGCCGGAAAAGAACAACGCAAGTGTGAAAGTAGCCTTAAAGATGGCATAGTACTACAGACTCTACCGTTGGGTATGTTAGTAAGTGACCCCTGATCCAGGACTCCGGTGCTTAGGCCAGGTATAAATATTTGCTTCTGTATGAGACACGGCATTTACGTCACTATCGAATATTAGTATGCGCAGCTAAAAAACACACATTCATAGATTGAAAATTTCTTGTCACACAAGCCAACTTCCTCTACAAACCCACACAGGAAATCTGTCAAGCTGAGCTCACCATCACAGACTCTCCAACCTCCTGACGAAGTGCAAATCTGGACCTCCTGATAGCACCTTGTGTGAAGGAGCGCCCAAGAAAGGAGAGGTGCACTGAGCACTTAGAAGCCCTGGGACTGACACAGTCTGGACATCCTGCCATTTTGTGATGAGCGTGCCTCTTAAGAACCAACGACCAAGAGGATGGTGGCAATGAGGCCATAGAATCCAGAAGACGAGGGTGGCCAGGAAAGAACCACCATGGAGTCCCGCATTAAGTAAGAAGCTAATAATTTATATCTGTAGTCCATGTTTAGTAACTCATCATCTTTATAATTGGCCCACTTTCTCAACAACTGTTCACAGCTGGAGCAGAACTTAGTGTCATTGATCCCAAAATTCTGTAATTTGACAAAAATGGTTCCGGAGTGAAAAAGGCATGAAGACACAATTCAGTGGTTGTGATAGTCTGAGGTAGGGCACTGCAGAGCATAGGGGCACCAGGGGTGACGCCCAGAAGATGGGAGTGACAGGTTGTGAGAGACTGTAGTGAAGTATTTCAGAGGATAGCCGCAGCAGGCAAGAAGATGGTATGGGGTGTAATAGTCCGAGGTGGCGTATTCCAGTGGATACAACGTATTTAGAAAGTCTTCAGACCCTTTCACTTTTTTCACATTTTGTTATTTTGCAGCCTTGTGCTAAAACCCAAAATGATCAGGTTTTTCCACCATCAATCTGTAATCAATACCTAATAATGAGAAAGTAAAAACAGAATTTTAGAATTTTTTTGCAAATATATTAAAAAGGAAAAACTAAAATTTGGCATGGACATAAGTATTCAGACCCTTTGCTATAACACTTGAAATTTAGCTCTGGGGGCCTCCCATTTCTCTTGATCGTCTTTGAGATGTTTCTACACATTGATTTTTAAAGATACAGCCCTGTTTATATAAGGTCTCACAGCTGACAATGCATATCAACACAAAAATCAAGCCATGAGGAGGAAATAACTGCCTGTAGAGCTCAGAGATAGGATTGTGTGGAGGCACAGACCTGGAGAAGGAGGCAAAAAATGTATTCTGCACTGAAAGTTCCCAAGTGCACAGTGGCCTCCACAATTTCTACATGGAAGAAGTTGATAACAACCAGGACTCTTCCTAGAGCTGGCCGCCACCTCGAAACTAAGAAATCAGGGAGAAGGGCCTTGGTAAGAGGTGAGAAAGAACCCAATGGTCACTTGCTCCTTGGATTCTGTCTGCAGGGGGAAGAAACTTCCAGAAGGGCAACCATCACTGCAGCAGTCTACCAATCTGGGCTTTATGGCAGAGTGGCCAGAAAAAAAATCCTCTCCTTAGTAAGACACATGAAAGCTGGAGTTTTGAAGGAAAAAAAAGCACCCAAAGGCCTCAGACTGCAAGAAATAAGATTCTCTGGTCTGATGAAACCAAGAATTAACTTTTTGGCCTCAGTTCTAAGTGTCATGTCTGGAGGAAACCAGGCACTGCCCATCACCTGCTCAACACCATCCCTACAGTGACGCATGGTGGTGGCAGTATCATGCTGGGTGGACAGGGAGACTGATCAGGGTTGAGGGAAAGCTGAATGGAGCACAGTACAGAGATATTCTTAATGAAAACCTGATCCAGTGCTCTGGAACTCAGACTGGGCTAAAGGGTCTCCTTCCAACAAGACAATAACCCTAAGAACACAGCCAAGACAACACAGTGAATGTCCTTGATTGGCCCAGCCAGAGCCCAGAACCCAATAAACATCTCTGGAGAAACCTGAAAATGGCTGTCCACCGGCGGCTGCCATCCAACCTGATATAGCTTGTGAGGATCTGCAGAGAATCCCCAAATCCAGGTGTGAAAACCTTGTGGTATCATAATGAAGAAGACTGGAGGCTGGAATCACTCCCAAAGGGGCTCCATCTAAGTCCTGAATAAAGAGTCTGAATACTTATGTCAATGCAAGATTTTAGTTTTTCCTTTTCAATACATTAGTAAAGATTTCTAACATTCTGTTCTCACTTTCACATTATGGGGACAAGCAGCAACATAACAAAATGTGAAAAAAGTCAAAGGGTCTGAAGACTTTCCACATGCCTTGTAGCTGAAGATGGTAGGGGTTGTGACAGTCTGAGGAAGAATATGTAGTTGTATTGGTGCAGAGGGGGATGGTGGTGAGTACTACAGACTCATTAGTCATGTGTATTGGAGCAGCAGCCATCTTACTGTCATTGGTATACTCATAGAGAACCCCTTCAAGATATTAGGTCAACCATAATCTGCAAAATCTCACCCTTTCTATTGAGCCCATGTCTTTATAAAAAAATTATAGATTAGAAGCTTTTTACTTTTGGATAATTTCATGGTTTAGTCTTCGTCAGCCCTATAAATGACACATGGGGTCAATGCCAACTTGACTGGCACCAATTTCAGCTGCAGCACTGACGTATGGGTAAGAGCATATATATATATATATATATACACTACAGTGATCACATACAGCAGATCGCTATTTGTCCAGGACAATCTGCTGCCCAGATACCATGCATCAATAATGTCTTCTTCAGGTGACTGGTGGCACATTTAGTCAATTACCGGGAAAGCACATCGGCTCCAGTGTCCTCCTCTCAGCTTGTAGTATTGTGTGTGGTCCATTATCACATTTACCGTATTTATCGGCGTATAACACGCACTGGCGTATAACACGCACCCTTCATTTTAAGGGAAATTTCAGGAAAAATAATTAAATTTCAAATTGTACTGCTATGGGGTGGGGGGATCTGTGGATGGAACTGTTATGGGGGGGATCTGTGGATGACACTGCTATATGTCATCCACAGATCCCCCTCATAACAGTGTCCCCCAATACACCGGGCCCCGCCGCTCACCGAAGTATTTATAAACGTGAATCCTTATCCTGTTATTAAGCTGCCCTCTCCCATTTTCCCATGTTCCCCTGTATCCCCACAGCACTTACGATTCACACGCTTCCATAGCAGGCAGGGCGGACGGCAGCAGGAACGTCACTCACTGACGTCGCGCGTCTGCTCCGCCTGCTTCATTCATAAAGGGGGCGGAGCAGGCGCTCGACGTCAGTGAGTGACGTTACTGCTGCCGTCCGCTCTGCCTGCTATTGAAGCTTAAGTAAGTGCTATGGGGATACAGGGGGAACATGGGAACATGGGAGAGGGCAGCTTAATAACAGGATAAGGATTCACGTTTATAAATACTTTGGTGAGCGGCGGGGCCCGATGTAAGAGTACAGTGACTGCACCGGGCCCCGCCCCTAGTTACGGACTCCAGCCCCTCCTCTCTCCCGGCTCATACAGCGCAATGAATATCGGCGTATAACACGCATACATGATTTGCCCCCTATTTTCAGGGGGAAAAAGTGCGTGTTATACGCCGATAAATACGGTACTCTATGATTCTGTTTTGCAGGGAGAATCCAGACAGAATATTTGAAGGATTTTTTGACGTTTTGTGCCCAACAGCTCAGGACAAAGGTTAGAAGTCTCTGTGTAACATGAACTCTTTCCTTCAACTGTGATGAGATACCAGGCGCTCTGCAGCAGCCACTGAATAATGCACGCTGCAGATGCTGCAGAACCTCTTTGAGAAGTAGCGACTGACATTAATTTCATGTCATTTCATTCAGGTGTGTATTATGAGGTTCTGCAGCAGCTGAGGTGTGTATTATGAGGTTCTGCAGCAGCTGAGGTGTGTATTATGAGGTTCTGCAGCAGCTGAGTTGTGTATTATGATGTTCTGCAGCAGCTGAGGTGTGTATTATAAAGGTTCTGCAGCGGCTGAGGTGTGTATTATGATGTCCTGCAGCAGCGGAAGTGTGTATTATGAGGTTCTGCAGCGGCTGAGGTGTGTATTATGAGGCTCTGCAGCAGCTGAGGTGTGTATTATGAGGTTCTGCAGCAGCTGAGGTGTGTAGTATGAGGTTCTGCAGCAGCTGAGGTGTGTAGTATGAGGTTCTGCAGCAGCTGAGGTGTGTAGTATGAGGTTCTTCAGCGGCAGAGGTGTGTATTTTGAAGTTCTGCAGCAGCTGAGGTGTGTATTATAAAGGTTCTGCAGTGACTGAGGTGTGTATTATGAGTTCTGCAGCGGCTGAGGTGTGTATTATGAGGTTCTGCAGCAGCTGAGGTGTGTATTATGAGGCTCTGCAGCAGCTGAGGTGTGTAGTATGAGGTTCTGCAGCATCTGAGGTGTGTATTATGAGGCTCTGCAGCAGCTGAGGTGTGTATTATGAGGCTCTGCAGCAGCTGAGGTGTGTAGTATGAGGTTCTGCAGCGGCTGAGGTGTGTAGTATGAGGTTCTGCAGCAGCTGAGGTGTGTATTATGATGTCCTGCAGCAGCTGAGGTGTGTATTATGAGGCTCTGCAGCAGCTGAGGTGTGTATTATGATGTTCTGCAGCGGCTGAGGTGTGTATTATGATGTTCTGCAGCGGCTGAGGTGTGTATTATGATGTTCTGCAGCGGCTGAGGTGTGTATTATGATGTTCTGCAGCAGCTGAGGTGTGTATTATGATGTTCTGCAGCGGCTGAGGTGTGTATTATGATGTTCTGCATCAGCAGAGGTGTGTAGTATGATGTTCTGCAGCGGCTGAGGTGTGTATTATGATGTTCTGCAGCAGCTGAGGTGTGTAGTATGATGTTCTGCAGCGGCTGAGGTGTGTATTATGATGTTCTGCAGCGGCTGAGGTGTGTATTATGATGTTCTGCAGCGGCTGAGGTGTGTAGTATGAGGTTCTGCAGCGGCTGAGGTGTGTATTATGATGTTCTGCAGCAGCTGAGGTGTGTATTATGAAGTTTCTGCTGCAGCTGAGGTGTGTAGTATGAGGTTCTGCAGCGGCTGAGGTGTGTATTATGAGGCTCTGCAGCAGCTGAGGTGTGTATTATGAGGTTCTGCAGCGGCTGAGGTGTGTATTATGATGTTCTGCAGCAGCTGAGGTGTGTAGTATGAGGTTCTGCAGCAGCTGAGGTGTGTATCATGATGTTCTGCAGCAGCCGAGGTGTGTAGTATGATGTTCTGCAGCAGCTGAGGTGTGTATTATGATGTCCTGCAGAAGCTGAGGTGTGTATTATGATGTTCTGCAGCAGCTGAGGTGTGTATTATGAGGTTCTGCAGCAGCTGAGGTGTGTATTATGATGTCCTGCAGCAGCCGAGGTGTGTAGTATGATGTTCTGCAGCAGCTGAGGTGTGTATCATGATGTTCTGCAGCAGCCGAGGTGTGTAGTATGATGTTCTGCAGCAGCTGAGGTGTGTATTATGAGTTCTGCAGAGGCTGAGGTGTGTATTATGAGTTCTGCAGCGGCTGAGGTGTGTATTATGAGGTTCTGCAGCAGCTGTGGTGTGTATTATGAGGTTCTGCAGCAGCTGAGGTGTGTATTATGATGTTCTGCAGCAGCTGAGGTGTGTATTATGATGTTCTGCAGCGGCTGAGGTGTGTATTATGATGTTCTGCAGCAGCTGAGGTGTGTATTATGATGTTCTGCAGCAGCTGAGGTGTGTAGTATGATGTTCTGCAGCAGCTGAGGTGTGTATTATGATGTTCTGCAGCGGCTGAGGTGTGTATTATGATGTTCTGCAGCGGCTGAGGTGTGTATTATGATGTTCTGCAGCAGCTGAGGTGTGTATTATGATGTTCTGCAGCGGCTGAGGTGTGTATTATGATGTTCTGCAGCGGCTGAGGTGTGTATTATGATGTCCTGCAGCAGCTGAGGTGTGTAGTATGATGTTCTGCAGCAGCTGAGGTGTGTATTATGATGTTCTGCAGCGGCTGAGGTGTGTATTATGATGTTCTGCAGCAGCTGAGGTGTGTATCATGATGTTCTGCAGCAGCCGAGGTGTGTAGTATGATGTTCTGCAGCAGCTGAGGTGTGTATTATGAGTTCTGCAGAGGCTGAGGTGTGTATTATGAGTTCTGCAGCGGCTGAGGTGTGTATTATGAGGTTCTGCAGCAGCTGTGGTGTGTATTATGAGGTTCTGCAGCAGCTGAGGTGTGTATTATGATGTTCTGCAGCAGCTGAGGTGTGTATTATGATGTTCTGCAGCGGCTAAGGTGTGTATTATGATGTTCTGCAGCAGCTGAGGTGTGTATTATGATGTTCTGCAGCAGCTGAGGTGTGTAGTATGATGTTCTGCAGCAGCTGAGGTGTGTATTATGATGTTCTGCAGCGGCTGAGGTGTGTATTATGATGTTCTGCAGCGGCTGAGGTGTGTATTATGATGTTCTGCAGCAGCTGAGGTGTGTATTATGATGTTCTGCAGCGGCTGAGGTGTGTATTATGATGTTCTGCAGCGGCTGAGGTGTGTATTATGATGTCCTGCAGCAGCTGAGGTGTGTAGTATGATGTTCTGCAGCAGCTGAGGTGTGTATTATGATGTCCTGCAGCAGCTGAGGTGTGTATTATGATGTTCTGCAGCGGCTGAGGTGTGTAGTATGAGGTTCTGCAGCCGCTGAGGTGTGTAGTATGATGTTCTGCAGCAGCTAAGGTGTGTATTATGATGTTCTGCAGCAGCTGAGGTGTGTATTATGATGTTCTGCAGCGGCTGAGGTGTGTATTATGATGTTCTGCAGCGGCTGAGGTGTGTAGTATGAGGTTCTGCAGCGGCTGAGGTGTGTATTATGAGGTTCTGCAGCAGCTGAGGTGTGTAGTATGAGGTTCTGCAGCGGCTGAGGTGTGTATTATGATGTTCTGCAGCAGCTGAGGTGTGTGTATATGAGGTTCTGCAGCAGCTGAGGTGTGTATTAGGAGGTTCTGCAGTGGCTGAGGTGTGTATTATGATGTTCTGCAGCAGCTGAGGTGTGTATTATGATGTTCTGCAGCGGCTGAGGTGTGTAGTATGAGGTTCTGCAGCGGCTGAGGTGTGTATATGATGTTCTGCAGCAGCTGAGGTGTGTATTAGGAGGTTTTGCAGCGGCTGAGGTGTGTATTATGATGTTCTGCAGCAGCTGAGGTGTGTATTATGAGGTTCTGCAGCAGCTAAGGTGTGTATTATGAGGTTCTGCAGCAGCTGAGGTGTGTATTATGATGTTCTGCAGCAGCTGAGGTGTGTATTATGATGTTCTGCAGCGGCTGAGGTGTGTAGTATGAGGTTCTGCAGCAGCTGAGGTGTGTATTATGATGTTCTGCAGCAGCTGAGGTGTGTATTATGATGTTCTGCAGCAGCTGAGGTGTGTAGTATGATGTTCTGCAGCAGCTGAGGTGTGTAGTATGAGGTTCTGCAGCAGCTGAGGTGTGTAGTATGAGGTTCTGCAGCAGCTGAGGTGTGTATATGAGGTTCTGCAGCGGCTGAGGTGTGTATTATGAGGTTCTTCAGCGGCTGAGGTGTGTTGTATGAGGTTCTTCAGCAGCTGAGGTGTGTATTATGAGGTTCTGCAGCAGCAGAGGTGTGTATTAGGAGGTTTTGCAGCGGCTGAGGTGTGTATTATGATGTTCTGCAGCAGCTGAGGTGTGTATTATGAGGTTCTGCAGCAGCTGAGGTGTGTATTATGAGTTCTGCAGCGGCTGAGGTGTGTATTATGAGGTTCTGCAGCAGCTGAGGTGTGTATTATGAGGTTCTGCAGCGGCTGAAGTGTGTATTATGATGTTCTGCAGCAGCTGAGGTGTGTATTATGAGGTTCTGCAGCAGCTGAGGTGTGTATTATGATGTTCTGCAGCGGCTGAGGTGTGTATTATGAGGTTCTGCAGCAGCTGAAGTGTGTAGTATGAGGTTCTGCAGCGGCTGAGGTGTGTATATGAGGTTCTGCAGCAGCTGAAGTGTGTATTATGATGTTCTGCAGCAGCTGAGGTGTGTGTATATGAGGTTCTGCAGCCCTTGGAGTCTGTATTACCAGGAATGATACATCTCTTATAGAGACATGTTTTCCTCTCTCCACTGCTCCCACCTCTGGTCTCTCTCCGCACAGAAAATACCTATAAGTAAAACAAAAAAATCTAAATGGACTAAGAGAAGTTTTCAATGTATAAAATGAGAAGTTCTGCAATGTTCTGCTATACTTTGTGCTTTGATCCCTCAACATTTTCAAGACTTCTATATTTTCTATATAGAAATATATTTGCTTGCCTCCAATAGCAGCAAAAAAAAAAAACCCTGTTCTGACCTCCTCTTGGCTGAAGGTTGGACTCCAGACTGGTGCACTTTACCTGCACTGACACATTGTAACAGACTATAACTATAGGATCCAGGAGACGATATAACGACCTTCATTAGAGGAAGTTTCCTCCTCCAGTCTCAGCGCAGCGACCTCTGTACATTGCTGTGGACACCGGCTTCCTGTCAGTTCTCTCCTGTAACAGATCTGAGAGCAGACGGAAAAGAGGAACTATCTACCCTCCTGCACCAAACCGTACCATTCACTGCTCTTCCACATTTTTTCCAGGCTGACCGCTCACGGGGCATGTCCTTTCTGCTGCAGCTCTCTCTCTATCACAGCTCAGGAGGTGTATCTTTTCTACTGCAGCTCTCCTTATCACAGATCAGGGGGTGCATGTTTTCTGCTGCAGATTTCTCCCTATCACAGCCCAGGGGGCATGTCCTTTCTGCTGTAGCTCTCCCTATCACAACTTACGGGGTGTATCTTTTCTGCAGCTTTCTCGGGGGACATGTTCTGCCTGCTTTAGCTCTCTCCCTATCACAACTCCGGAGAGGTGTTCTTTATGCTGCAGCTCTCTCCCTATCACAGCCCAGGGAGCATGTCCTTTCTGCTGCAGCTATCCCTATCACAACTTACGGAGTGTATCTTTTCTGCTGCAGCCTTCTCTGGGGACATGTTCTGCCTGCTTTAGCTCTCTCGCTATCACAACTCTGGAGAGGTGTTCTTTATGCTGCATCTCTCTCCCTATCACAGCCCACAGGGCATGTCCTTTCTGCTGCAGCTATCCCTATCACAACTTACGGGATGTATCTTTTCTGCTGCAGCTTTCTCGGGGGACATGTTCTACCTGCTTTAGCTCTCTCCCTATCACAACTCCGGAGAGGTGTTCATTCTGCTGCAGCTCTTTCCCTATCACAGCTCAGGGAGTGTGTCCTTTCTGCTGCAGCTCTCATGCTGTAATTGTCATATATTTTAAAAGTAGATAGGGCGGGTGGCAGTTGAATGATGGTACTGAGCATGTGTGTCCCCTTCAGTAGGTGGACACGCATAGTACTATACAGATTAATCACCAGGGGGCGCCATTATAATGTAGTAAAATAGAGTATCTCACAGCTGGAGCTTTTTTGTAACAGAAAGTATATTACAAGAGTAACTAGTTTTTTATGCTTAATTATATTAATATGGCATTTATTGTTGGCACGACCCCTTTAACTCCTTCACCTTCCTAAATCACCTACAAGGCCTTCTGGTGATAATGGACAATTATTACACCACCGGTCATACCATGGATGATTCCTAAGACCACCCTGTAACGTCATAAAAGTCATATAAAAATCATAAAAAAGTAATTAACTCTGAAGTCAGTTGGGTCCCCCACCCCTGCCTCCATGACGCACTATTCGGCCTGCCAATATTTCCATCATATGCCGAGGAGGACCTGCCGCTCCAATCTTCTGACCATGAGGTGTTCCATTCCAGATCCAGAACTGAAAAGACAATTTCCCGAGCATTTTGACGACCAGGTAAGAAAGAGGCCAAAATATAACGATCAGACCTGTGAATGACATTGCTATGTATCCCAAACTGTGCTTATACTAAACACACCCTACTGCCTCAGTATTGATGGAAACCATCAGCAAGTTCCTTCAGATGGCACATTAGAGGGGCAGCTTACTGATGGTTTCGAAGCAGTTTTTTTTTTACAATAAAAAAACAGGACAATGCAAACGAAAAACAAAATTAGGGTGGGTGCACATCACGTTTTACGCCTCCGTTTGACATATACGTTATACGTAGGATGTGAACCCAGCCTTAAAAGCACAAAATCTTCTGTATGCTCTGATTGTGTTACTTCTTAGTAAAATGTTATACTTGGACATACTATACACCAAAAAATTACTATAAAATTTTTTATAAAAAATAAATAAAAAAACAGACAATGCTACCATACAAGGCCTACTACATTAGACAGGTCCCTCTATCTCCTTACTGTTTCCTGATATCTCTATCATATCCCAGGACTCCGTAATCACTCTGACAAAGTTCTGCTTCCCCTTCAATGTGGAGAGGTAAGTCTCACCTTTCCCTACCACCACCTATAGACCTCCACCCCCAGTCCACTTTGGATCACTTTGTGCCTATCATCCAGATGGCAGAACCCATCCGTCCAGCACTTCAGCTTCACTCTGACCGATCTTCAGGGCTACCAGCGCTTTGGCTTCTGCCGTCTGTCTGTCAACGCCAAGAACTGCACTTGTATCCTCAGGTAAGTGGCTGACACCAGATACAACCGTGGCCCGTATGGACTACACGGAAGAAGGGGTTAACTGGTGATGGTACATCAGAGGGTGACGATGGGTGAGGGTGCTCAGGACTATTTCTTGGTATGGAGAGATGAGGGATGGTCTTGTGGGGGATCAGACCAGAACCTAAGCCGGCTCAGTCCATCTTGTCCGATACTAACTATTAACGCTCTCCTTCCAGCTGTCTGCCATGGTTTGAACTGTTCTACAAACTTCTCAATAACATCGCCGAGCACCTAGTGAAGGATCAGGTACTGTATATCTCCACAGGTATCTGCCTCTCCACACCTCGGTCCTCTCACACTACGTCCTCTGTCTCTTCCATAGGTCTCTGAGGTGACTGACCTCCTGCAGACGCTGTATGACCACCCCATACCTGAGGTGAACAAACCTCCCAGCATAGAAATGGTAAGTTCTCCATCTGACCTGACATGGACAATATCCTAGGACCGGACAGTCTGCAGCCTACATGAAAAATGCTATCATGGTCATAATTTTTTGGCCCCACCATTGGATGCCCCTCTACCAACCAGTGTCCAAATGCCGTTCAGATGACTGCAAGGGCTTAGATACCACAGAGACCTAGGTCCATCAAGCTCAATCTTTCTCAGATTGCCATCAGATAAGCCTCCCGCCCGTTCATAAATGCTGACATGGTGTCTACCTCTTGGGGTAGAGCAGTCCATAGTGTGACTGCTCTAACTGTAAAGAATCCTTTCCTCTGTTGATATCTAAATCAGACTTTCCTCCTCATGTAATGGATGTCCCCTGGTTCTCTGGTCCTTGAAATTAATAAATCCTCACATATATTTATACATATAAATGAGATCACCTCATTAGAGGTGAGAAATGTAATAATCTGGTCACCCGTCTCTGAACCCTTTCTAGCGCTGCCATATGCCTGATAGTATAAGGAGCCCAAAACTGAATCCCATATCCAAAATGCGGCCTTAGGAGGGGTTTATAAAGGGGTGATATGACATTGGAATCACAGGTTTTTATCTCTCTTTTTAAACACCCTAAAATCATACAATATTTGCTTTTGCAGCTGCTGCCTGACATTGAGTACTGCTGCTTAGCTTACTTGTAACCAGAATATCCAAGTCTTTCTCCTGTTCTGTAATATAATTGCACGCAGTGTATTACACTATGTTTATTATGGATAGATAGGTAGATATGCAGTGGGCCCCTGAAGAGCCGGTGCAAAGGATGGGAGTAGTAGTGACCATGATGAGATGTTGTGTCACTGTGTACTCCCTCAGACCGTCGCTCCCTGGGGTTCGGTGCATTGGGAATGTACATTGAAGAATCAGGCCAGAAGTAAACTTATAAAAGTCTTACTGAAAAATATAACTTGTGGCACATCCAGCAGCTATAAATACAAAGTGCAGTTTCTGTCACCAGATGAGGGGGTATGGTGGCCGGTTGGATGGCAATTGATTGGCACTAGCAAGCAGTTGTAGAAATAGGTGTCCACTTGATGTAAGTCTGGCCTAGTGGTTGTTAGCTAGGTGATGGGTGTCTGAGCCGTAGTCCCTCACCTGCAGCATTGTCTGTAAAGGTGTATTTCGCTGACCACTCTGCTGTCTTGTCATACTAATGCTTTCTGGAAGCTGTGTCCTTGATTCTGCAGATATCTCTGGGGGGGTTAGTCTCACAGGGACTGGAACTGCCCCTCCTGGCAGTAAGCAGCCCTCTCCTACCAAGAGGGGAGGAGCAGGGTGGTTAGCCTTGTTCCTGCCAACCTGGAATAGATAGATAGATAGATAGATAGATAGATAGATAGATAGATAGATAGATAGATAGGAGATATAAGATAGATAGATAGATAGATAGAGTCAGATATCTATTGTCTTTGTGTTTCTTGTGATGGTCTCAGTATACATTTGTCTGTCTATTCACAGTTTTCCTATTTTGTTGTTCCGGATCTTACGAAACTTCCATCAATACCAGAAAACGTGAGTCACTGTCTGTGGTATCGTCCTGACTACACATGTGGCTGGAGTCGTGTGGAGTGTATCATACATGGCTGATGTGACATCTCTTGTGCTGCAGCTTCTTACCTCTCCCTTCACCTTTAAGACAAAGAATAAATGAAGACTACTGTGTCAAACCTTGGACCGTATCTTCATTAACATGTCTTCCGTTTCCCCAGAGAAATCTCACAGAGTTCCTGGTGGCTGTGCCGGTGGACACAATGCTGCAGTTGTACGCCAGCTTGTTGTGCGAAAGACGGATCCTCATAACTTCTAGCAAACTCAGTACAGTAAGTATTAGATGCTTGTCATGGCCACCCTGTTGTGTCTGTCTGGTGGCAGGGCTTAGCATGCCTCGACAGGACACAGTCAAGGACAGGACCGGGAAATGGATCAGGTACAGTTTCGGAAGACTGGACCAGAAATAGAGCCAGGAGTGAAAGCTAGAAGTCAACCAAGGAACAGAATATGAAGTTGGAACTAGGGAAAGCAGGACCAGAACTGGGACATAGGACTAGCCATAACCAAGCCAGACCAGGGGAAGACTAGAGGAAACAGAGAGGTAGCACTTACTTATGTGAGAGCCAAAAGGGTGGACACAGCAAGATATAGGAGATACCAGACTCAGGAAGGTCAAGATGACCGAGGTGAAACCTCTAGATGCATAATGTAGTCCATTGGGACATTGTGTAGGTCTTACAGATGCATAGTGTTAGTAGTATGGAGACTGTGCATATAAAGTAAACCTAACCCCTAATATGTATGTCCTTTGTCTTCTCTGGCAGCTTACGGCCTGTGTCCATGCCTCAGCAGGTCTCCTGTATCCCATGTACTGGCAGCATATCTACATCCCTACACTACCGCCTCATCTCCTGGATTACTGTGGGTCTGTCATCCATTGACTACTTTTCCAGTCTGTATTTCTACACTTTTCTACTCTTCCAGTCTAAGTTAACCCCATATCTACGTTCCTTCTCAGTGCCCCCATGCCCTTCTTGATTGGTGTCCACAGCAGTTTAACGGAGGTAAGTAATTTCCTTCAGGGATGAGTGAGATTGGTCAACAATTCCAGACTTCATATTTACTGTCCCTTCTTCTACAGCAAGTGAATCTGGGAGTACTGGAAGATGTTGTAGTATTCAATATGGACACAAACAACTTGGAGACGCCTTTTCAGGACTTGGACAATCTTCCCCAACATGTGGTGAGACCAGCAAGTTATAGGACTTTGTCTAAGCCTCTGCCCATAACCTTTCCAATGTGTCCACAAAGGATCCTTATCCTAAGGCGTAAACATCCATACGTGGCCAAGGGTTAGCCTACAGACCATACTGAGGGTTGACTCCAAAAAGACCTCACAGATGAAAGTTGTGGTCTCCTTGACTTCCACTTACACCATTATTAGATAAGAAAGTAAAATAATAACCTAAAATCGCGCTACCTACCATATAGCCATAACCTTAAAAATACAGAATGATATGGACACAAAACTTGGAGAAACCTTTTCTGGAACTTGAAAATCTGCTTCAACATGTGGTGAGAGCAGTAGGGCGTATGTCTAAGCCTCTGCCCATAACCTTACTAATGTATTTGATACGGATAGATGCCCTTTTCCTAAAGATGAAACATCCATATGTGGCCAATGGACGGCCTACAGATTATTCTGAAGGTTGACCACAAGAAGACCCCACAGATGAAGGTTGTGGTCTCAACATATTTTTTAAAATAGTAGTGATACACCGGCGCTTGCACTGAGTTAAACTGACGCAGCGGTACCACAACGGTATCGCCACCGTTGGATATCAAATAAATGATGTATGCAATATATATGTAGGTACTGCGCGACTTGTACTCCCTATTGCTTTCTTAATCAGAATGGCACCATGAAGATACGCAGTGGTTATAACAGGGACTTACGAAGATTAGCGAACTAATCGAAACGCGTTGGAGAAAACTTTGGTCCTCCTGGTCCACCGTAGCCACTGTCGTGACGTCACGCAGCGCTCCGATCGAGCGCGAACAAGCGGCTTCTTTTAAACCACGAGCTGTGCCACCGGCCGGGGCAAGCTCAAGAAACAATTTTATTAAAAACAGTTGTTACTATTAGGGCCCAGCTCCCCAAACCTTTCCTCATCCCGGACGGCACCAAAAACAAAAGAAAAAAGAAAAAAGAAAAGAACTGGAAAGACGCAGAAGAACAGTGCCCACAGAGGAACATCTAGGATTAAGACATCACAACCAAACTGTAAGTCCCTGTTATAACCACTGCGTATCTTCATGGTGCCATTCTGATTAAGAAAGCAATAGGGAGTACAAGTCGCGCAGTACCTACATATATATTTTTTAAAATGTCCCATTAGATCAGGGGTGCACAACGTTTCCTGGTTGGGGGCCACATTGCCAGACTGAACCAATGACGAGGGCCGAAATTAAAATTTAAAGGTGCATTAACAACTGAAATATTGTACTTATGGCATATTGAACACACATTTATATACCATTATTGTCTAGTTACACTTCCAGGACTCCCATCTAATGGGAGAAATACATGAAAAATACATGTGAGCAGCCACAAGACATAGGCATACATGTCTGTTACCAGATGGTTGGGGGCCGCACAGAATAGTATCAAGGGCCGCATGTGGCCCCCGGGCCGCAGGTTGTGCACCCCTGCATTAGATGTTACACATTTCTATATCATTAGATACCATAGTGAAATAATAACCTCCCAATGGTCTACCTATTGTAGAGCTATTACGGTACCTTCAAAGTACAGAATGATATGGAAGAAACTACCAAGAAGACCCAGTCAAACCAAGGCGTGTAGTCACCAGACCTCTAAACCTCCTGGTGTGACACCATAGCTTGATATATCAGTAATTCTCTGTCTCCTCCCCAGGTCTCACTGCTGAAACTGCGGCTGACGAAACAGTCGACGTTGATGGGTGACGGGGTGTCACATGCGTTCCTTGGTGCCCAGGCTCTGCTGTTTGGCAGCTACAGGGATGCCCTCATCTGTACCCCGGTATGTGCTACAGAGGTTTCACCAAGAACTAATGCCCTGTAATTGATGTACGTATTGGTACGTTTCATTGCAAAATAATCCAGTGGTCTGCTGTCACCTGAGAAGATGGCATGTCACCAGAGCATGGGGTCCGTGCCTGGGTCAGGTTCACACAATGAGTTTGATTCCTCTGGCACCCTCAGTCATCGACGCAGCTTAGATTTCGGTAATGGGAGGTCTGGTACATGGATCCCATCTGTAATGATCCTTAGTGGAGGCCGATGTAATGGAACAGCATCTCCAGCCATCCCATCCTAAATAATTATCAGGACCTCCTTCCATTTAAGGCCCAACCATTTCTTTTTAAAGGCGCAGTAACCCCACAACACTGGAAATATTATATTACTTTCTTTATATTAGAATCATTCCAACGTGTCCTATGTCTGTTATCTCTAATTTTGGCCGATGTCTCGTCTCTCGTTCCTTCAGGGGGAGCCCATTTCTTTCTGCCAGGACACGTTTCTGAACAATAAGTGCAGCTCGATGAGGACCTTCTTGCAGGACGCTGTGCACCTGCAGCTCTTCACTCAGGTCTGGTCGGAGGCTACATAAATAAAATGACCAGTGACGTGCATTGTGTTTGTCTCTTCCCTGCACATCACATTGCAACTAGTCTGCATAATGTAAACCACAAGGTGGCGCTATATTCATTACAGTAAATGTGCTCAGTGTCACCACATCCAGCGGCCACCAGCCCTTCCAGTCTATGTGAACATTTCTTTTTAGCACAATGTTATGTGGCTTTTGCTGGAAGTATTTTATATCATGTCCAGTATATAGGGGACTATTCATGGCTTCTTCTCACTTAGTTCATCGACAGTCGGCTGGAGAAGCTGAACTCCGGAGAAGAATTCACAGACGTGTTTGAGCAGGAGGTTACGAGCTGCGGCCTGTCAGGTATCCTATCCAGTTCCCATTCCTAATTCCCCAGATTTCCTTCTATTAAAGGGGTTGTCCCACCAAAATTATTCTACATTTTCGAAACCAGCACCTGGATCTGAATACTTCTGCAATTGCATGGAATTAAAAATTTTGCATAGCCACTGAGCTATTCAAAAAAAATGCATCTGAACAGCGCCACCTGCTGTGTGTTCCTTTCCTTTATTTCTGTGTCCATGTCAGTGACATCGCTGAGGTGGTTGCACATGCTCAGTTCTATCCTTAAACTGCCATCGGTAATATCTGTGACAGTTAGAGGGAGAGAGCTGCAGCTAAAATGACACGCCCCCTGAGCTGTGATAGGAAGAGAGCTGCAGCATAAACAACATGCCTCCCTGAGCTGTGATAGGGAGTAGGCTGAAGTAGAAAGGACACACCCCTGATAGATAGAGAGCTGCAGCAGCAATTATACACTTCCTGGGCTGTGATAGGGAGAGCTGCAGTAGAAAGGACGCACTCCCTGAGCTGTGATAGGGAGATAGCTGCTGCAGAAAGGACATGCCCCCTGAGATGTGATAGGGAGAGAGCTGCAGCAAAAACAGCATGCCTCCCTGAGCTGTGATAGGGAGTAGGTTGAAGTAGAAAGGACACACCCCTGATAGGTAGAGAGCTGCAGCAGAAATTATACACTTCCTGGGCTGTGATAGGGAGAGCTGCAGTAGAAAGGACGCACTCCCTGAGCTGTGATAGGGAGATAGCTGCTGCAGAAAGGACATGACCCCTGAGATGTGATAGGGAGAGAGCTGCAGTATAAACAGCATGCCTCCCTGAGCTGTGATAGGGAGTAGGCTGAAGTAGAAAGGACACACCCCTGATAGGTAGAGAGCTGCAGCAGAAATTATACACTTCCTGGGCTGTGATAGGGAGAGCTGCAGTAGAAAGGACACACTCCCTGAGCTGTGATAGGGAGATAGCTTCTGCAGAAAGGGTGTGCCCCCTGAGATGTGATAGGGAGAGAGCTGCAGAATAAACAGCATGCCTCCCTGAGCTGTGATAGGGAGTAGGCTGAAGTAGAAAGGACACCCCCCTGATAGGTAGAGAGCTGCAGCAGAAATTATACACTTCCTGGGCTGTGATAGGGAGAGCTGCAGTAGAAAGGACGTGCCCCCTGAGATGTGATAGAGAGAGAGCTGCAGCATAAATGCCTCCCTGAGCTGTGATAGGGAGTAGGCTGAAGTAGAAAGGACACACCCCTGATAGGTAGAGCTGCAGCAGAAAGGATACACTTCCTGGGCTGTGATAGGGAGAGAGAAGCAGCAGAAAGGACACACTCCCTGAGCTGTGATAGGGAGTTAGTTGCTGCAGAAAGGACCATCCCCCCCCCCCCAAGCTAATAAGGATAGAGCTGCAGCAGAAAGGATACACCTCCTGAAAACAATGTAGTAAATCACTGCACATTATATTTCCATCCAGCTTTATAAAGCTGCTCATTATTTTCATTTTCAGGGGCCTCCAAATCTTATCAGATGTGGCTGGAAAACCTCAAGGTAAAACCAACCATCCGATCGCCCCGATCCAGCAGTCTTGACCACGGCTGATTTTGCCGGGGAAATGTAGTATTACATGGCAGCCATTCAGATGAATGGACGTCTCGAGTTCTCCAGAACGTGCCCCTCTCATTACAGTCCTCGCTAGCAATGTGAATGACCCCCATGGAACTTTCCGCACATTTCATTCATGCCACCTGTCTGTATTTCCCCCCAGAAAGGAGGCGGCACTTTGATCAATAACGTGAAGAACCGCGCCCACCCCACAGTCAGGAACATGCTGCGATACGTAAGTCAGGGGGGCAGGAGAGACTCCAGGAAAGACGCCATGTTATCACCTACACTGCTTGTGTCATGTACTTTAGGCCAAGGGACAAGCGAGAACAGGTCTGCAGGGAATGAAGCGACGCATCAAACACAAGGTGAGCATTATCCGCCATTACTGGGGATATGATGGACGGTCACAGCGCTGACTGCACGCCACAGCTGGTGTCACTGGTTTGGTACTTCAGGTCCAGTGTCCAGTCTAGCCCCTGGTGTCACTGATTTGGGGCTTCAGTCTCCGGTGTTCAGTCCAGTCCCTGGTGTCACTGGATTGGTGCTTAAGTCCTTGGTGTCACTGGATTGGTACTTCAGTCTCCGGTGTTCAGTCCAGTCCTTTGGAGCTTTAGACCCTGGTGTCACTGGTTTGCTGTTTCAGTCCTTGATATCCAGTCCAGTCCTCTGGTGTCACTGGTTTGATGCTTCAGTCCTTGATATCCAGTCCAGTCCTCTGGTGTCACTGGTTTGGTGATTCAGCCCCCCAGTGTACAGTCCAGTCCCTGGTGTCACTGGTTTGCTGTTTCAGTCCTTGATATCCAGTCCAGTCCTCTGGTGTCACTGGTTTGATGCTTCAGTCCTTGATATCCAGTCCAGTCCTCTGGTGTCACTGGTTTGGTGATTCATCCCCCCAGTGTACAGTCCAGTCCCTGGTGTCACTGGTTTGATGCTTCAGTCCTTGATATCCAGTCCAGTCCTCTGGTGTCACTGGTTTGCTGCTTCAGTCCTTTATATCCAGTCCAGTCCTCTGGTGTCACTGGTTTGGTGATTCAGCCCCCCAGTGTACAGTCCAGTCCCTGGTGTCACTGGTTTGTTCTTCAATCCCCGCCATCCAGTCCAGTTCCCTGGTGTCACTGGTCTGGCACTTCAGTCCCTGGTGTCACTGGTCTGGCACTTCAGTCCCTGGTGTCACTGGTCTGGCACTTCAGTCCCTGGTGTCACTGGTCTGTCACTTCAGTCCCTGGTGTCACTGGTCTGGCACTTCAGTCCCTGGTGTCACTGGTCTGGCACTTCAGTCCCTAGTGTCACTGGTCTGGCACTTCAGTCCCTGGTGTCACTGGTCTGGCACTTCAGTCCCTGGTGTCACTGGTCTGGCACTTCAGTCCCTGGTGTCACTGGTCTGGCACTTCAGTCCCTGGTGTCACTGGTCTGGCACTTCAGTCCCTGGTGTCACTGGTCTGGCACTTCAGTCCCTGGTGTCACTGCTTTGGTGCTTCAGTCCCTGGTATCCAGTTGTTTGTTGCTATTCTTCGTATTGTGTCTTGGCGTGTTCTTCGTCAGGATCATCAGATGCAGCGTGTTGGTTCATTCAAAGCGGACATTTCTCCTACCAAGAACCACGAGAAATTACAGAATCGGCTGCCCATTACACAGCACTTTGGACAGGTAAATGACCATCCCCACCACTATATAGGGTTCCCTGAGAGTACAGTATTGATGACGTATCATCAACATAGGTCATCGATATCTGGTCGGTTCTGATCCAACACCTGACCCCCCACCGATCAGCTGTCTGAAGAGGTACTCTTCATAGTATACCAAGCATCGCACCTTGTATAGCGCCTGTGCTCGGTATTACAGCTCAATACCTCTCACTTGAATGGGACTGTTCTGCAGAAACGCCACATGACAGATGATTGGCGGGGGTCACGGGAGTTGGATCACACCTATCCTGATCATAGGTCATTAGTATTTAAATCCAAGACCTTTTAAATTCTTGGGTCTTTAGGTCCACATTCGGGTCGCAATGCTAAAATGTGGTCACATTACGGCTGTCAGGATGAGGCCTAAAGGTATGTCGGCTCAGGATCTTTCCTGACAGTTGCTGTAAATTTACTTATCATATTTTTTATAGTCTCGTCCCAGGAGACCGGGAAAGAAGTTCACAGAAGGAGAGAACTGGGAAAGCCAAAAGTGAGTGAATCGTCCTGGAATTCAGTAACTAATCCTGCCTAGCTCCGACAGGTCCATGTGAAGCAAACACAATAAATTTCACTGAACGCTATCGCCCATTGTACTGTATTTTCTCTCAGATATGGTGAGGAAGGAAAAGAGGTGGATCCTGGACCAGGTGAAGACGACTTCCCTCTTCTAGATGAGGGCATGGATCTACTGAATGAAATTTTTGAGACCCTAAGTACAAGAGCTCCAGCTGAGGGACATGCGTTATATGGTGCGCACAGCTTAGACTGCTTCAACCTAGATGACAGCGGATACTTTACTCGGGTGAGTGAGAGACCACACATATTACAGTAAGGCCTCATGCACACGACAGTATTTTTTCACGGTCCGCAAAACGGGGTCCGTAGGTCCGTGAGCCGTGACCGTTTTTTCGTCCGTGGGTCTTCCTTGATTTTTGGAGGATCCACGGACATGAAAAAAAAGTCGTTTTGGTGTCCGCCTGGCCGTGCGGAGCCAAACGGATCCGTCCTGACTTACAATGCAAGTCAATGGGGACGGATCCGTTTGACGTTAACACAATATGGTGCAATTTCAAACGGATCCGTCCCCCATTGACTTTCAATGTAAAGTCAGGAGTTAATATACCATAGGATCGGAGTTTTCTCCAATCCGATGGTATATTTTAACATCACCATGGGAATGCCTCTATGTTAGAATATACCATCGGATTTGAGTTAGATCGTGAAACTCATATCCGACAGTATATTCTAACACAGAGGCGTTCCCATAGTGATGGGGACGCTTCAAGTTAGAATATCCTACGAACTGTGTACATGACTGCCCCCTGCTGCCTGGCATCACCCGATCTCTTACAGGGGGCTGTGATCCGCACAATTAACCCCTCAGGTGCCGCACCTAAAGGGTTAATTGTGCGTATCATAGCCCCCCTGTAAGAGATCAGGTGCTGCCAGGCAGCAGGGGGCAGACCCCCTCCCTCCCCAATATTATATTCATTGGTGGCCAGTGCGGCCTCACCTCTCCCCCCCCCCCCCCAGTTAAAATCACGTTCCGAATCCCCCATCATTGGTGGCCAGTGCGGCCTCACATCTCCCCTCCCCCCTTCCCTAGTTAAAATCACTGCAGTAGCGTCCTGGTTGCCATGGTTACCGATCGGAGCCCCAGCGATTAAACTGGGACTCCGATCGGAACTCTCCACTGCCACCAATGATGGGGGAACGTGATTTTAACAAGGGGGGGGGGGGAGAGGGGAGGCCGTACTGGCCACCAATGAATATAATATTGGGGAGGGAGGGGGTCTGCCCCCTGCTGCCTGGCAGCACCTGATCTCTTACAGGGGGCTATGATACGCACAATTAACCCTTTAGGTGCAGCACCTGAGGGGTTAATTGTGCGGATCACAGCCCCCTGTAAGAGATCGGGTGCTGCCAGGCAGCAGGGGGCAGTCATGTACACAGTTCTCAGTATATTCTAACTTGAAGCGTCCCCATCACCATGGGAACGCCTCTGTGTTAGAATATACTGTCGGATATGAGTTTTCACGAAGTGAAAACTCATATCTGAAAAAGCTTTTATGCAGACGGATCTGCGATCCGTCTGTGTGAAAGTTGCCAACGGCCACGGATCACGGACGCGGATGCCAATCTTGTGTGCATCCGTGTTTTTTCACGGACCATTGACTTGAATGGGTCCGTGAACCGTTGTCCGTCAAAAAAATAGGACAGGTCATATTTTTTTGACGGACAGGAAACACGGATCATGGCCGCGGATGAACAACGGTGCATTTTCCGAGTTTTCAATGGACCCATTGAAAGAGAAAATCACGGAAAACGGAACAACGGCCACGGATGCACACAACGGTCGTGTGCATGAGGCCTAATAGTTAACTTCAATTCCAGATACACAAATAATGATTATTATTTCCTCCAGTTCCAGTCTTTATGTGCTCCTAGTGATGAGGACCTGCAGTTGAGTTTGAGTCAGCCACGAACTTCCAACCTTTGGTACCTGCAAGAAGTGGATGAGGGATCAGTAGACTACAAAGAACCTGAGGTCTCTTTATCAACATCTGAGAGCATGTTGAATGCCTCAGAAACCATGGAGGAGACGTTGCCCATTCAAGAAGACACTCCAGAGACAATACAGGACACTGCAAGGCCGTCAGTGTCGACTGTCCAGAATCCAGAGCCGTCTTCTACCCTTCCAGAGATTACTGTGCAGCCTTCAGAGGTTACACCAGCAGTTCCTCAGGCTAATTTGCCAATTCCTTTAGTCGAACCAGAGCAAGATGTCATTTCTCCAGTTCCCATCTTGATTGAAGAGTCCATAAAGCAGAAAGAGGTCTTACCTGAGGAGCCTAGTATGACCAGACAGGTTACAAGGGTCACAAACACTCCAAGTGGAACTCCCCTTATTGTTTATGGACCAAATGTCCGCTCAGCTATCTCTTGTTTTCAGGCTGGTCCCATTGACCCGAGGTTGGTATGGACTGGGACTAAGAAAGAATCGATAGAGGCGCAAAGAGTAGGTGGTCATAACTGGTCGTTTAATACAAGGCCTATCTCACAAAACTACTGCAGCCCAAAATCAAGCGCCTCTACTTATAATATACGCCCCGTTTTCCTTAGGACTCAGAGCACACCAAAGCTAAATGTACCCAAAAGCCCCACATCAAACGTCCCTCAGCCCATTATACATTTGGATGGCGATGTCGGAGATGAACCACCAAGCAAAGCTTTGTCTCCACAACCTATTGGCCTGGGCGTGACTTCTCTTCCCAAAGTTTCAGAGTTGAAGAAGAAATTTGAAAGTTAAAGTGGTTGACCTCAACTAGACAAAGGCCTTTTACTATGAAGCCGGCCTGATGGTTAGCAGATTGGCATGAGCACGGTTTCTGAAACCTCCAGCGAACATCAGATCTTGCCACAAGAAGTTGTGGTCAGCCAATACTATTAAATGCCAACTGTCCAAATCAATGGGAGACAATGTTCTCCAACCTATGGCTTTGAGACAACCCCGTTTAAAGGGGTTTTCCAGGATTAGAACACCATAGCTTTTTTCCCCACCTGTCCACAGGTCATATGTGGTATTATAGTTCATCGTCCACATTCACTTCAATGGAGCTGAACTGCAGTACTAGACATAATCTATTGACAGGTTTGGCACGGTTTCTAGGGAGAAAACATGTATTTCTAGATCTACACAACCCCTTTACGAGGCGTCTGCTTATATGGTACCAAAGATTTGTGACTTTTGCTTCTGATGAAATACTTAAGGGGTTGTCCCACAAAAAAATATTCTACAGATTTCAAAACAGCACCTGGATCTGAATACTTATGTAACGGCATGTAATTAAAAATGTATTATAGCCACTGTGTTATTGTAATGACATCCATCTGTATAGCGCCACCTACTGTCTGCTCTTTTTATAATTTCTCTGTCCACCTCAGTGAGGTGGACACACATGCTCAGTTCCATCCTTCAACTGCCACCAGCTGTAGCAAAAGGACACGACCCCTGCTTGAAATAAATCTAGAATGATGCTAGGCTGTAAGTCATGGACTAAGATAGTCTTGAAAAATGAGGCTGAAGCAGGAGGCCAAGACTTACACTGCTGTGGTTAACTCCGATCTTAAGCCACGAGGCTGCTTCTAAAATCCTTTACTGACGTTTTCCAGTATGTCGGATCCTCACCGATCGAATATTAAAAACCGTCATATAAAACACTGTTCTTGGTAAATATCCCGCATAGTGCATGAGGTTTTGTGTGTACACAGTTATATATCTGGAAAACTGTCAAAAATAAAAAGGCATAGTAACCAATCACAGCACAGCTTTCATTTAGGTGCTGTTGAAAAAGGGAAGCTGTGCTCTGATTGGTTGTTTAGAGTCTCCAATTTAAAAGTGAAATTATTAGTAGAATGCCTTTCACTAGTCCAATATACACTACCCATCCAAAAAAAAAAGCTGACACACTCTAATATTTCGTTGGACCGCCTTTAGCTTTGATTACGACACGCATTCGCTGTGGCATTGTTTCGATAAGCTTCTGCAATGTCACAAGATTTATTTCCATCCAGTGTTGCATTAATTTTTCACCAAGATCTTGCATTGATGATGGTAGAGTCTGACTGCTGTGCAAAGCCTTCTCCAGCACATCCCAAAGATTCTCAATGGGGTTAAGGTCTGGACACTGTGGTGGCCAATCCATGTGTGAAGATGATGTCTCATGCTCCCTGAACCACTCTTTCACAATTTGAGCCCGATGAACCCTGGCATTGTCATCTTGGAATATGCCCGTGCCATCAGGGAAGAAAAAATCCATTGATAGAATAACCTGGTCATTCAGGATGTTCAGGTAGTCGCTGACCTCATTCTTGGAGCACATACTGTTGCTGAACCTAGACCTGACCAACTGCAGCAACCCCAGATCATAGCACTGCCCCCACAGGCTGGTACAGGAGGCACTAGGCATGATGGGGGCATCACTTCATCTGCCTCTCTCTCTGGAACAGGGTAAATCTGGACTCATCAGACCACATGACCTTCTTCCATTGCTCCAGAGTCCAATCTTTATGCTCCCGAGCAAATTGAAGCCTTTTCTTCTGGTTTTCCTCACTGATTAGTGGTTTTCTTACGGCTACACAGCTGTTCAGTCCCAATCCCTTGAGTTCCCTTCGCATTGTGCGTGTGGAAATGCTCTTACTTTCACTATTAAACATAGCCCTCAGTTCTACTGTTGTTTTTCTTCGATTTGATTTCACCAAACGTTTAAGTGATCGCCGATCACGATCATTCAGGATTTTCTACCCGCCACATTTCTTCCTTGAATACGATGGGTCCACCACTATCCTTCCAGTTTATAATAATGCATTGGACAGTTCTTAACCCAATTTTAGTAGTTTCTGCAATCTCCTTAGATGTTTTCTCTGCTTGATGCCAATGATTTGACCCTTCTCAAACAGACGAACATCTTTTCCACGATCACGAGATGTGTCTTTCGACATGGTTAAGAAATGAGAAGCAACTCATTGCACCAGTCGGGGTTAAATAACTTTTTGCCAGCTGAAAGATAATCGCCCATGCAGTAATTATCCAATAGGAGGCTCAAAGCTATTTGCTTAGTTAACCACTTACCGACCGCCTAACGCAGGGATGCGTCCTGGCGGCGGTCGATTCATTCCTCCTAGACGCATATACGCGTCATCTCGCGAGAGATGGGAACCGAAGGTAAGCGAGTGGATCTCCAGCCTGCCAGCGGCGATCGTTCGCTGGCAGGCTGTAGATGCGATTTTTTTAACCCCTAGCAGGTATATTAGACGCTGTTTTGATAACAGCGTCTAATATACCTGCTACCTGGTCCTCTGGTGGTCCCTTTTGCTTGGATCGACCACCAGAGGACACAGGCAGCTCTGTAATAAGTAGCACCAAACACCACTACACTACACCCCCCCCCCCTTTCACTTATTAACCCCTGATCACCCCATATAGACTCCCTGATCACCCCCCTGTCATTGATCACCCCCCTGTAAGGCTCCATTCAGATGTCCGTATGTGTTTTACGGATCCACGGATCGGATCCGCAAAACACATACGGACGTCTGAATGGAGCCTTACAGGGGGGTGATCAATGACAGGGGGGTGATCACCCCATATAGACTTCCCTGATCACCCCCCTGTAAGGCTCCATTCAGACATTTTTTTGGCACAAGTTAGTGGAAATAGATTTTTTTAGTTTTTTCTTACAAAGTCTCATATTCCACTAACTTGTGACAAAAAATAAAATCTCACATGAACTCACCATACCCCTCACGGAATCCAAATGCGTAAAATTTTTTGACATTTATATTCCAGACTTCTTCTCACGGTTTAGGGCCCCTAAAATGCCAGGGCAGTATAAATACCCCAAATGTGACCCCATTTTGGAAAGAAGACACCCCAAGGTATTTCGTGATGGGCATAGTGAGTTCATGGAGGTTTTTATTTTTTGTCACAAGTTAGTGGAACATGAGACTTTGTAAGAAAAAATAAAAATAAAAATCATCATTTTCCGCTAACTTGTGCCAAAAAAAAAAAAATTCTAGGAACTCGCCATGCCCCTCAAAGCTCTATTAGTGAGAAGAAAAGGAGGTAAAAATCATTTGGGTGGTAAGTTGCATGACCGAGCAATAAACCGTGAAAGTAGTGTAGTGCAGAATTGTAAAAAGTGGTCTGGTCATTAAGGGGGTTTAAGTTAGGGGGGCTGAGGTGGTTAAATCCAGGTGGTGACCTTTTTTTTTGACAGCAGTGTATATATCTATATCTATAAAAAATAAATTTACGAAATATTGCTATTTCTATATTGGCCACTAGAGGTCATATATACATTACCTACAAGAGAACTAAGAGTATCACTTTACAGCATGCTGTGATACCAGTGTAATCAGAGCCATATTACAAGGAAGATTGACAACTGTAGTGAATGAGGAGGTGGAATCTTTTTTTTTTTTTTTTTTGCACGGATTAGTCCAAGTTAATGGGGTTTTCCAAGACTTTTTAACTCTGGACAGGTCATTAGTAACTGATTGGCGGGGGTCCCGGGTGTCGGAGCCGTTTAAGAAGGCACTGACTCTCCTTTACGTGCTGCTGCCTTCCCGCAGCTTACAAAGCACATCACTGTAAATTGTATAGCTACTGTGGTTGTGGTTGGGATTGCGCTCAGCCCCATTCAGTTCTATGGGGCTGAGCTGCGCCTAGACCAAGTGACCGATGAACGTGACCTCACATGGCCTAGGGCAGGGATCAGCGCACTAGCTGCTGTGAAACTACAACTCCCAGCATGCAAACATGCTCGGCTGTTCTCACAAATCCCGTAGAAGTGAATGGAGCATTCTGGGAGTTGTATTTTCCATATATCTGGAGTGCCGGAGTTTGGTGATCCCTGGCCTAGGGAAACCAGTGAGAATGCCGCGGCCCTCACCAGTTACTTCTCAAACAACTGATCGGACCCCCACCGATCAGATACTGAAGAACTATCCAGAGGACAGGTTATCAGTATAAAAACATCAGAAACCCCCTTTTAGGTGGATAGATATATATAGATATATATATATCTATATATCTATATATGGAGAAAAGACCGGCACTCGCTGTAGATGATTATTCTTCTGCTTTATTGTCACATATACAGTAAGTAGTGACGCGTTTCGGTGCTATCACACCTTCATCAGACTGTGAACATACATAAATGAATCGTGTTTAAATAGACTGCCAAAGCACAGGGAAATGACATCACACAAATGACCACACCCACAAATCAAAATATGTGAAAAAACAAGTGAAACAATGAAATCAAGCATTACTGCTGCAATCATTATGAGCTTTGGACAAAGTAGAGCGGTATTCATTTTTCCTTCCTTATTGTGTTCTGTTTTTTTCTTTTTTAGTTCCGCTATAGAGGAAAAACAAAAAAAATATTTTTAAAAAAATAAATGAGAAAATATTTTTTGGGCTAATAATACTACCGTAATTGAGGTAATCAATCATAGGAAGCTTTGTACATTATATTCACGGCACAATTACGCTACCAAATTATTGAAAGTGTACCCTTACCCCGGCGTGGAGGTGATAGAAATTATTAATCAAGAGGGAGGCTTAATGGATACACCGATTGCAAACTTTGGAGCTACGTGGGCTCAACCGTGAATAGAATGTACAAAGCTTACTATGATTGATTACCTCAATTAGTATTATTACACAAAAAATTTTTTTTTTTAATTTTCTTTTTTTCTCTATAGCGGAACTAAAAAAAGAAAAAACAGAACACAATAAGGAAGGAAAAATGTATACCGCTCTATTTTGCTCAAAGCTCATAATGATTGCAGCAGTAATGCTTGATTATGTTGTTTCACACATTATTATTATTATGTTGTTTTTTCACATGTTTGATTTAATTTTGATTTGTGGGTGTGGTCATTTGTGTGATGTCATTTCCCTGTGCTTTGGAAGTCTATTTAAACACAATTCAGTTATGTATGTTCACAGTCTGATGAAGGTGTGATAGCCCTGAAACGCGTCACTACTTACTGTATATGTGACAATAAAGCAGAAGAATAATCATCTACAGCAGTGGTCCCCAACCTTTTTTGCACCAAGGACCGGTTTCATGCAAGACAATTTTCCCAGGGACCAATTGGGGGGGGGGGAGGGGGGGGGGCTTAGGGGGTGGGCGGGACCGACTGATTCACGCGCATAACAAAACACAAGGTGCATATTAAAATATATAACACTATATAATGACTATATAAACTGACTATGGTCTCTGCTGCACTGGTCTCTGCTGCACTGGTCTCTGCTGCACTGGTCTCTGCTGCACCTGGTCTCTGCTGCACCTGGTCTCTGCTGCACCTGGTCTCTGCTGCACCTGGTCTCTGCTGCACCTGGTCTCTGCTGCACCTGGTCTCTGCTGCACCTGGTCTCTGCTGCACCTGGTCTCTGCTGCACCTGGTCTCTGCTGCACCTGGTCTCTGCTGCACTGTACCGTATTTTTCGCCCTATAAGATGCACCTAGGTTTTAGAGGAGAACAATAAGAAAAAAATATTTTTCATTAGACCTCAGGTCAGACCAGCAATCAGACCCCCAATGTTAATCAGACCTCAGATTAGACCCCCAATGGCTCAGATCAACCACCAAACCTTTAGCCATCTATCAGCCCCCAATGTCGGCCATAACCCCCCCCCCCCCAATGTCAGCCATAAGCCCCCCATTAGCCCCTCATGTCAGCCATAAGCCCCCCATTAGCCCCTCATGTCAGCCATAAGCCCCCCATGTCAGCTATAAGTCCCCCATTAGCCCCTCATGTCAGCCATAAGCCCCCCATTAGCCCTTCATGTCAGCCATAAGCCCCCCATTAGCCCTTCATGTCAGCCATAAGCCCCCCATTAGCCCCTCATGTCAGCCATAAGCCCCCCATTAGCCCCTCATGTCAGCCATAAGCCCCCCATTAGCCCTTCATGTCAGCCATAAGCCCCCCATTAGCCCTTCATGTCAGCCATTAGCCCCTCATGTCAGCCATAAGCCCCCATTAGCCCCTCATGTCAACCATAAACCCCCATTAGCCCCTCATGTCAGCCATTAGCCCTTCATGTCAGCCATAAGCCCCCCATTAGCCCCTCATGTCAGCCATAAGCCCCCCATTAGCCCCTCATGTCAGCCATAAGCCCCCCATTAGCCCCTCATGTCAGCCATAAGCCCCCATTAGCCCTTCATGTCAGCCATTAGCCCCTCATGTCAGCCATAAGCCCCCATTAGCCCTTCATGTCAGCCATAAGCCCCCATTAGCCCCTCATGTCAGCCATAAGACCCCAATAGCTCCTCATGTCAGCCATAAGCCCCCATTAGCCCCTCATGTCAGCCATAAGCCCCCATTAGCCCTTCATGTCAGCCATAAGCCCCCATTAGCCCTTCATGTCAGCCATAAGCCCCCCATTAGCCCTTCATGTCAGCCATAAGCCCCCCATTAGCCCTTCATGTCAGCCATAAGCCCCCCCATTAGCCCCTCATGTCAGCCATTAGCCCTTCATGTCAGCCATAAGCCCCCCATTAGCCCCTCATGTCAGCCATAAGCCCCCCATTAGCCCCTGTCAGCCATAAGCCCCCCATTAGCCCCTCATGTCAGCCATAAGCCCCCATTAGCCCTTCATGTCAGCCATAAGCCCCCATTAGCCCTTCATGTCAGCCATAAGCCCCCCATTAGCCCCACATGTCAGCCATAAGCCCCCCCCCATTAGCTCCTCATGTCAGCCAGCCCATAAGCCCCCCATGTCAGCCAGCCCATAAGCCCCCTATGTCAGCCAGCCCATAAGCCCCCCATGTCAGCCAGCCCATGAGCCCCCCATGTCAGCCAGCCCATGAGCCCCCCATGTCAGCCAGCCCATGAGCCCCCCATGTCAGCCAGCCCATGAGCCCCCCATGTCAGCCAGCCCATGAGCCCCCCATGTCAGCCAGCCCATGAGCCCCCCATGTCAGCCAGCCCATAAGCCCCCCATGTCAGCCCCATGTCCCCCAGGTCAGCCATCAGTGCAAATCAAATAAAATAAAATAAAAAAACACTTACCTCTCCTGCTCCTGGTCACCATCGCGATCCTCTTCATTCTGCTGTCGGCTATCGGCTGTGTATAGCGGCGCACAGCGTGATGTCACAGAGCGACCTCACGCTGTGCGCAGACATGCACAGCCGATAGCCGAGCCGAGGACCAGGAAGCGGTGAGTACAGATCCTTCACCGCTCCCTGGTCCTTCTGTACTAATGGAAGCGCTTCATTAGTGCAGAGTTAAAGACTGCCCTGATCGCCGCGGCCCGGCTAACAATCTTCCACGGCCCGGTCCTGGGCCGCGGCCCGGCGGTTGGGGACCGCTGATCTACAGCGAGTGCCGGTCTTTTCTCCAGTATTTTATTGGGAACGCCATCCCCTAGACACGTGCACCGCGATCTCAGCAGCAGTGCCGACCTGCAAACATTACTATATACAGTATATATACACTGCTCAAAAAAATAAAGGGAACACTTAAACAACACAATGTAACTCCAAGTCAATCACACTTCTGTGAAATCAAACTGTCCACTTAGGAAGCAACACTGAGTGACAATCAATTTCACATGCTGTTGTGCAAATGGGATAGACAACAGGTGGAAATTATAGGCAATTAGCAAGGCACCCCCAATAAAGGAGTGGTTCTGCAGGTGGTGACCACAGACCACTTCTCAGTTCCTATGCTTCCTGGCTGATGTTTTGGTCACTTTTGAATGCTGGCGGTGCTTTCACTCTAGTGGTAGCATGAGACAGAGTCTACAACCCACACAAGTGGCTCAGGTAGTGCAGCTTATCCAGGATGGCACATCAATGCGAGCTGTGGCAAGAAGGTTTGCTGTGTCTGTCAGCGTAGTGTCCAGAGCATGGAGGCGCTACCAGGAGACAGGCCAGTACATCAGGAGACGTGGAGGAGGCCGTAGGAGGGCAACAACCCAGCAGCAGGACCGCTACCTCCGCCTTTGTGCAAGGAGGAACAGGAGGAGCACTGCCAGAGCCCTGCAAAATGACCTCCAGCAGGCCACAAATGTGCATGTGTCTGCTCAAACGGTCAGAAACAGACTCCATGAGGGTGATATGAGGGCCCGACGTCCACAGGTGGGGGTTGTGCTTACAGCCCAACACCGTGCAGGACGTTTGGCATTTGCCAGAGAACACCAAGATTGGCAAATTCGCCACTGGCGCCCTGTGCTCTTCACAGATGAAAGCAGGTTCACACTGAGC
Organism: Bufo bufo; assembly: GCF_905171765.1. Lineage (NCBI taxonomy): Eukaryota > Metazoa > Chordata > Amphibia > Anura > Bufonidae > Bufo > Bufo bufo. The sequence goes on along the minus strand of NC_053389.1, from coordinate 795,222,566 downwards.
ACATGTGACAGACGTGACAGAGTCTGGAGACGCCGTGGAGAATGTTCTGCTGCCTGCAACATCCTCCAGCATGACCGGTTTGGCATTGGGTCAGTAATGGTGTGGGGTGGCATTTCTTTGGAGGGCCGCACAGCCCTCCATGTGCTTGCCAGAGGTAGCCTGACTGCCATTAGGTACCGAGATGAGATCCTCAGACCCCTTGTGAGACCATATGCTGGTGCAGTTGGCCCTGGGTTCCTCCTAATGCAAGACAATGCTAGACCTCATGTGGCTGGAGTGTGTCAGCAGTTCCTGCAAGACGAAGGCATTGATGCTATGGACTGGCCCACCCGTTCCCCAGACCTGAATCCAATTGAGCACATCTGGGACATCATGTCTCGCTCTATCCACCAACGTCACCACAGACTGTCCAGGAGTTGGCAGATGCTTTAGTCCAGGTCTGGGAAGAGATCCCTCAGGAGACCGTCCGCCACCTCATCAGGAGCATGCACAGGCGTTGTAGGGAGGTCATACAGGCACGTGGAGGCCACACACACTACTGAGCCTCATTTTGACTTGTTTTAAGGACATTCCATCACAGTTGGATCAGCCTGTAGTGTGTTTTTCCACTTTAATTTTGAGTGTGACTCCAAATCCAGACCTCCATGGGTTGAAAAATTTGATTTCCATTTTTAAATTTTTGTGTGATTTTGTTGTCAGCACATTCAACTATGTAAAGAACAAAGTATTTCAGAAGAATATTTAATTAACTCAGATCTAGGATGTGTTATTTTTGTGTTCCCTTTATTTTTTTGAGCAGTGTATATATATATATATCTTCCAGTGGATAGATCATCAGTTAAAGAGTCTCAGACAACCCCTTTAATAGAAGTAAAAAAAAAAAAAAACACACAAACATCATGATAAAATATTTTAATTTTATTTACAACTAAAATATGTAGGAAAAAAAATAAAATAAAAAAATATAAATCACAGGATCAGTACAAAACCGGATACGTGAAATATATAGTGGAAGGTTATTTGGCGTTACAGGGTGAGGGGAGCAAGAAGCTACATTTTCGGTATGAGGTGGTTAAGGCACATGACCCAAGCCCAGCACCTATCATACGGCAGAGGCGGCCTGGTGATGTCATCAGCTTCCGGTAAGTATCTGATCTCCCTCCACAATGTGCACAGATACAATCTATTAAGAAGGCCCTGGATGACGCATAGGACATGATAATCGCTGTATGGTCCGATGGGGTGGTCGGACGGTCCTCAAGTGTCGACCTCCGAGCTTATTTCATATGGAGCGCTGCAGCCTGATCTACATACAACGTTCAAAACTATTTACCTAAAGAGGTGGTCCAGGATTAGAAAAACATGGTCAATTTCTTGCCAAAACAGCACCACCCCTGTCCACAGGTTGTGTGCAGTATTACAGCTCTGCCCCCAATGACAGCCACGACCCATGGACAGGGGGTGGTGCCGTTTTTGGAAGAAAGCAGCCATGTTTTTTTATAATCCTGTACTGGTGTTCCTTCTTACACTCTATTCACACCTAGAGCTGCATTCAAAATTCTGCTAATGGGTTGCTTGGAATCGGACAGACAAAAGCAGAAAATCAGTTCCATTCTTCTGGGTTGTTTCTGCAGTGAGCACAGGGATTTAGAAGAGATAGGTAATCTGCCGCATGTGAATATAGGCGAAGGGTGAATTTTGAGCAGCGTGTGAGGTTGGCAGAAATCCATACACCCGGGGCAGAAACAACTCCATTCATATGGATGGGACTGAATTACTGATCAGTACAGGCATGAACCAGCAGTCGGCGAGGCAAGATCATGCAGCTACTAGCAGAATTTTAACTACAGCTCTGGAGAGAACTGGAATCGATGTAAACCAAGATAAGGCAAATCTACTCAAAATTATGTCAGCCACCGAAATACTCAGAGGAGGAGCTGCACGCCACGTCTGTGCCACAAGTGCTTTTTCTTTAGGGGGCTCCATGGCAGTGGGGCCATGGAGTCTCCCTTTCTTGATCACGATTTTTTATTATTTTAACTCTTAAAATGCCCCCCGACCACCTTCCTCAGAGGGCAATTCAATGTATAATGCCTGCCTCAAAGTGGCATCTTCCAATGGTGGATCCTGCAAGATGGTGCTCCTCACCGCTTGTCGTACAGTTGTGTTCAAAATAATAGCAGTCAGACATCACTAACCTGATCAATCACTGTTTTTGGTAGAAATGATATTTCTACATGGCAAATAATTTGCTAGCAGGTGTAGTAGAGTAATAGAAACCCAACAGTCATGACATGCATTCTGCTGATTCTCTGTAATTTAATCACTAATTGAAAAGGGCATGTTCAAAATAATAGCAGTGTGGAGTTCAGTTAGTGAGGTCATTCATTCTTTGAAAAACAGGTGGAAGTCAGCCACCTGTTTTTCAAAGAATGTAACTGCTGGTTACAGTGCATTTCTCTCAGAAAATGGGTCGTTCCAGACATTGTTCAGAAGAACAGCGTACCTTGATTATAAAGTTGATTGGAGAGGGGAAAACATATAATGAAGTGCAGAAAGTGATAGGCTGCTCAGCTAAAATGATTGCAAATGCTTTAAAATGGCAACCAAAACCTGAAAGACGTGGAAGAAAGCGAAAAACTACTATTCGAATGGATAGAAGAATAGCCAAAATGGCAAGGACTCAGCCAACAATCAGCTCCAGGAAGATCACGGAAGGTGTAAAGTTACCTGTGAGGACTGTTACAATGAGAAGACCCCTATGTGAAGCCAAGCTCTCTGCAAGAAGCCCCCGCAAAGTCCTACTGCTGGAAAAAAGACATGTGCTGAAGAGGTTACAATTTCCCAAAGAGCACATTGACGGCCTAAAGAGACATGTTGTGGACTGATGAAAGTAAGATTGTTCTTTTTGGGTCTAGTGGCCGGAGACAGTTTGTCAGACGACCCCCAAACACTGAATTCAGCCACAGTACATTGTGAACACCGTAAAGCATGGTGGACAAGCATCATGATATGGGGATGTTTCTCATACTACGGTGTTGGGCCTATTTATCGCAGACCAGGGATCATGGATCAGTTTGAATACATCAGAATACTTGAAGAGGTCATGCCGCCTTATGTGAAGAGGAAATGCCCTTGAAATGGGTGTTCCAAGAAGACAACGACCCCAAACACATCAGTAAACGTGCAACATCTTGGTTCTAGACCAACAAGATTGACGTTATGGAGTGGTCAGCCCAATCCCCGGATCTTAATCCAATAGAAAACTTGTGGGGTGACATCAAAAATGCAGTTTCTGAGGCAAAACCAAGAAATAGAGAAGAACTGTGGAATGTAGTCCAATCATCCTGGGCTGGAATATCTGTTCACAGGGGCCGAAGGTGGTTGACTCCATGCAACACAGATGTCCAGCAGTTCTCAGAAACAGCGGTTATACAACTAAATATCAGTGAAGGGATTCAAAGGAAAGCAAAATCCTCAAACATTTTTCAGTTTATATAGTGAATGTTTGAGTTTGTAAAGAAGAATACAAACACTGCTATTTTTTTGAACAGTCTAATATTCACTTTTCGTCAATTTTTTTTTTTAGAGGAACAACACAAATTTTATATATTTTTCTTCATGTTCTGATTTGGAATAGAATGTGTAGTGTTCCCAATGCATTTGTGCGTATGGAAATACAAGCTATTAGAAGGATTGTGAGCTTTATTCACTTTTTTAAACACACTGCTGTTATTTTGAACACAACTGTATGTATGGCCGTCTTACCTAAAAGAGCGAGATTTAATATTTTTGTTTTTTGTAGCCACCTGCACCCGACTACTTAGTAAAAAGGTAGATACCTGTAACTAAGGGTCACATCTTGCGGACCACTGAACATCGTAGAAAGAGAAGATCTGCAGCAAAAGGGCAAATTGTGCAAGAACAGAAAAATAACTAAAAAAAATCCTCGATATGCGCAGCTCCTGTGTCCTGAGAGTGTCCCCCTCACCTGATACTACTATGTGCGGATTACAAAGTATAATCAAGAAAATATATTTATTCATCGATTAATTAAATAGACGGTATACGTTATCACCAGCTTGATTTCCGGGGGTGCATAAATACAAAAATAATTAAGCTATCTACAAAAGCATTAAAAGACGTGAACCCTCACGTGGATTTAAAAAAGAAAAGAAAGAAAAACATTTTCAGGCCCTACGTGATGTTCTACCCCTGCAGCCATTTTCTTTTAATTAACTAATACTGCTTTACGAGGATCAATTGGGGGCGGACAGCACTATAGCCAATGTCTTCCCATTTGGCGCTCCGGGAAGAAGATGCTCATTAAAACTGAACAAGTTAGGATGGAGGATGAGCGTGGTGGATGTGACCTATCAAGGGGCAAGGAGGAAATAGGACATGAGGTATGGTGGGCCAAGCCACCACATGGTCACTGGAGGAGCACAGCTATCCATGGTGAACAGGTGTGACAACAGTCTGCTCCACCTGCGGCACTTTCTCCCCTTCTCAAGAGTTCAGACTGGCCTCAGCGTCTATGGAGGGAGTCTCCAAGATCCTACTCCACGTAATGAGTCTCTTCTTATATCAGCCGCTCCTCCGGAGGAAGTTTCAAGGCAGCATTGGTTTCCACTCGAGATCCGGCCTGCTCCTCGCTGCTGGGCCGATACGTTCCCTCCGTCTGACGTTTCTCTTTCACCTTGACTACGAAGAACGCAATGATGCCGATTAAAATGATCCCACCAACGACAGACGGGACAATTATTGCAGCCAGACGCTCAGGTTCCTGGAAGGGTATATAAGAGAACTGTGGTTAATGTGGTTGGATAATCGTAATATAAAAGTCAGGTCTGGTGAAGGACACCGATGGGAGGTCTACAGCTAGGACTGGGAATGTGTGGCATAATTCAGTACCAACTGGATGGAGTGGGAACAGCTGGAGGCCACCCTCATGTCTCAGCTAGCACGCAGATCCTACAAGGTTTAAAGACTAACACATGATTCAATGTCCATGGGTTTTGGTAACACATTAACATCAATTCCCTAATACAGTCCTGATCAAAAGTTTAAGACCACTTGAAAAATGGCCAACAATCCTATTTAGCATGGCTGGATCTTAACAAGGTTCCAAGTAGAGCTTCAACATGCAACAAGAAGAAATGGGAGTGAGACAAAACATTTTTTGAGCATTCAATTTAAGGAAAACAACGAATAAACTGAAACAGGCTGTTTTTCAGCTGATCAAAAGTTTAGGACCACACCTCCAAAAAAACACTAAACCCTCCCAAAACAGAAATCCAACTTCCAAACATGAACTCAGTAATGAGTAGTTCCGCCGTTATTGTTTATCACTTCCAAAATTCGTTTCGGCATGCTTGATGCAAGCGTTTCCATGAGGTGAGTGGGAACATTTCTCCAAGTGGTGAAGACGGCCGCACGAAGGCCATCTACTGTCTGGAACTGTTGTCCATTTTTGTAAACTTCCCTTGCCATCCATCCCCAAAGGTTCTCAATTGGATTTAGATCAGGGGAACACGCAGGATGGGCCAAAAGAGTGATGTTATTCTCCTGGAAGAAGTCCCTTGTCCTGCGGGCTTTGTGTACTGTAGCGTTGTCCTGTTGAAAAACCCAGTCGAGGGCCCTCAGTCATGAAAAATGCTCTCTGCAACATCTGGACATAGCCAGCGGCCGTTTGACGCCCCTGCACTTCCTGAAGCTCCATTGTTCCACTGAAGGAAAAAGCACCCCAGACCATTATGGCGCCCCCTCCACTGTGGCGCGTAGAAAATATCTCAGGTGGGATCTGCTTGTCAGGCCAGTAACGTTGGAAATCATCAGGACCATCAAGGTTAAAAATTTTCTCATCAGAGAATAAAACTTTCTTACACCTTTGAATGTCCCATGTTTGGTGCTCTCTTGCAAAGTCCAAACGAGCAGTTCTGTGGCGTTCAAGGAGACGAGGTCTTTGAAGCCCTTCAGTCTCAGATGCCGTCTGATGGTTATGGGGCTGCAGTCAGCACCAGTAAGGGCCTTAATTTGGGTCGAGGATCGTCCAGTGTCTTGACGGACAGCCAATTGGATCCTCCGGCTCAGTGCTGATGAAATTTTTTTGGGTCTTTCACTTGACTTTTTTGTTCCATAACCCTCAGGATCATTTAAGAAATTCCAAATGACTGTCTTACTGCGTCCCACCTCAGCAGCGATGGCGCGCTGTGAGAGAACATGCTTATGCAGTTCAACAACCGACCACATTCAAAAAGGGAGAGTTTTTTTGCCTTTGCCATCACAACGTGTGACTACCTGACAGGAAATGACAATGAATCCACATCTTTGCACAGATTTGGCCTTTTAAAGGCATGTGGTCCTAAACTTTTGATCAGCTGAAAAACAGCCTGTTTCAGTTTAATCGTTATTTTCACTAAATTGAATGCTCAAAAAATCTCACTCTCATTTCTTCTTGTTGCATGTTGAAGCTCTACTTGGAACCTTGGTAAGATCCAGCCATGCTAAATATGATTTTTTGCCATTTTTCAAGTGGTCTTAAACTTTTGATCAGGACTGTATATTCCTGTAAAACCTTCCAGAGGGATCAGCCCAGTAATGGCTGCCCAGCAGACCCATAATTAGCAGTATAGCTTGTCTGCGTTTCCTCTTCTAATAAAGTTTAAAACCAACATCTGAAGAGACCCAAGACTGCTTCCTGCAAGAGACTTACTGTGAGTGTGCCCGGGGACGGTGTGGTGGTTGTGTCATTGGCGCCTAGAGAAGAAACAGAAAGAAAAATTGTATGTTACAAAGACACTGAAAACTCCTTCTCTAATAATATGCACTTAAAGAGAACCCCCACATACAAGAATATAACTACTATAATACTGCCTCCTATGTACAAGAATATAACTACTATAATACTGCCTCCTATGTGCAAGAATATAACTACTACAATACTGCCTCCTATGTGCAAGAATATAACTACTATAATACTGCCTCCTATGTACAAGAATATAACTACTATAATACTGCCTCCTATGTGCAAGAATATAACTACTACAATACTGCCTCCTATGTGCAAGAATATAACTACTATAATACTGCCTCCTATGTACAAGAATATAACTACTATAATACTGCCTCCTATGTACAAGACTATAACTACTATAATACTGCTCCTATATATAAGAATATAACTACTATAATACTGCCTCCTATGTACAAGAATATAACTACTATAATACTGCCTCCTATGTACAAGAATATAACTACTATAATACTACCTCCTATGTACAAGAATATAACTACTATAATACTACCTCCTATGTACAAGAATATAACTACTATAATACTGCTCCTATGTACAAGAATATAACTACTATAATACTGCTCCTATGTACAAGAATATAACTACTATAATACTGCTCCTATGTACAAGAATATAACTACTATAATACTGCTCCTATGTACAAGAATATAACTACTATAATACTGCTCCTATGTACAAGAATATAACTACTATAATACTGCTCCTATGTACAAGAATATAACTACTATAATACTGCTCCTATGTACAAGGATATAACTACTATAATACTGATCCTATGTACAAGAATATAACTACTATAATACTGCCTCCTATGTACAAGAATATAACTACTATAATACTGCCTCCTATGTACAAGAATATAACTACTATAATACTGCTCCTATGTACAAGAATATAACTACTATAATACTGCTCCTATGTACAAGAATATAACTACTATAATACTGCCTCCTATGTACAAGAATATAACTACTATAATACTGCCCCCTATGTACAAGAATATAACTACTATAATACTGCTCCTATGTACAAGAATATAACTACTATAATACTGCCTCCTATGTACAAGAGTATAACTACTATAATACTGCTCCTATGTACAAGAATATAACTACTATAATACTGCCTCCTATGTACAAGAATATAACTACTATAATACTGCTCCTATGTACAAGAATATAACTACTATAATACTGCTCCTGTTTACAAGAATATAACTACTATAATACTGCTCCTATGTACAAGAATATAACTACTATAATACTGCTCCTATGTACAAGAATATAACTACTATAATACTGCTCCTATGTACAAGAATACAACTACTATAATACTGCCTCCTATGTACAAGAATATAACTACTATAATACTGCTCCTATGTACAAGAATATAACTACTATAATACTACCTCCTATGTACAAGAATATAACTACTATAATACTTCCCCCTACGTACAAGAATATAACTACTATAATACTGCTCCTATGTACAGGAATATAACTACTATAATACCGCCTCCTACGTACATGACTAACCGCTATAGCTGTAACTATGCTCAGCTATCACAATCCCTTCTATACAAAACTGCGTAGGAGAACATTACCCGCTTCCACGCCCAGACCCTGAGGCCACAGGAGGCAGACTTGGCACATGTAAATTGCAGGTGGCAGACATGTACGAGCGAAGGCCACCTACCCCCTGGAGGTAATGTTTGTGTAATAATAAGCAGATAAATCTGGCGACTTTTGCATTGGATATACAGCTGCAGGGTCCGGGGGGGGGGGGGGGGGCGCGTCGTCTTGAGAACACAGTGTTTTCTTCACTTACTCATTAACCTTGATATAACGTCGGTCTCAGACGAAGGTTAAACATTACTCGGCTCCTCAGGTGTGGAGGGATAGGGTTTCTTGAGCCTCTTACAAAAACATTCACCTTGTGAAGAATGTGCGCTATGCAGGGAGACGAAGGGTTAATAATAATGGGCCGAATGCCCAGAACCATAAGAGATCCCAGGCTCAGTTCCCATAAATCACGTGGCCCCTGCTGGAAGTGCATCGCACCGCTGTCAGTCTATTCTGGCTTGTGCAAGGTGCTGCAGACATGTCGGCCTCCTGCCACGGGCAGTCGGTAATCCACGCGGTACACCGCGGTCTGAGCCGCCGAGGGCCCCTGTAAACAGGCTGCCCCAGCTTAGGTTACATTCCAAAAAAAACTGATATTTGTCATCCTGTGTGGACGTCCGCTTGCATCTTCTTTTTTTGCTGCACCCTAACACTTGAATATAAGTCTCGGATGGAAACGGACCAGAATGGCACGCTGTGGACGTGTGAGCTAAACCACTGACTTTAATGGGTTCGTGTGCCGTCAGTTGCACACGAATAGCAGGGATATGCAGATTACTGTCTGGGTTCTAGATATTGATGATTATCCTCAGCTTCCATTCTAGTGAATGGAAACAGAGCCGCGGTAGCCCAACACGGCCAGCACCGTCTGATTCCAGCACGGTCCAATCCTCAGAGCATCTGGTCGGTGGGGTGTCAAATCCCCACCGATCCGATACTGATAACCTATCCTGAAACCAGGCCATCATTATTGACAACCCATAGGACTACAGGGTGGGCCATTTATATGGATACACCTTAATAAAATGGGAATGGTTGGTGATATTAACTTCCTGTTTGTGGCACATTAGTATATGTGAGGGGGGAAACTTTTCAAGATGGTGGTGACCATGGCGGCCATTTTGAAGTCGGCCATTTTGAATCTAACTAGTTTTTTCAATAGGAAGAGGGTCATGTGACACATCAAACTTATTGGGAATTTCACCCGAAAAACAATGGTGTGCTTGGTTTTAGCGTAACTTTATTCTTTCAAGAGTTATATACAAGTTTCTCTTTGTTTACAGCCATTGACATGTCGCCGAGGTTAACCCGTGAGGAGCGGATAGAAATTGTGTTGATGTCTGGTGAACGCAGTAACCGGGTTATTGCAGCAGATTTCAATGCAAGACACCCTACGAGACCACCCATCTCCCATGCTACAGTTAGCAAACTGCTTGCTAAGTTTCGTGGAAACTGGTTCAGTGTTGGATTTGCCAAAATGTGGAGGCATGAAATCTGTCTCTAATGAAGAAACATCAGTGGCTGTCCTAGCTTCATTCAGCAAGAGCCCACAGCGTAGCACTCGCCGCATGTCACTGGAGAGCGGCATTAGTCGGACATCCCTTCGGCGGATATTAGCTACTCACAAATGGCACCCTTACAATCTCCAGCTACTGCAGCATCTCAACGAGGATGACCCAGATCGGCGCAGAATGGGCAAAACAAAAATTGGAACAGGACCCTCAGTTTACGCAGAAGATTTTGTTTAGTGATGAGGCAAACTTTTATGTGACGGGTGAAGTTAACAAACAAAACCACCGCTATTGGTCTGACACTGACCCACATTGGATAGATCCCTCCAAGACTGATGGTATGGTATATGGGGTACAAAGATAGTGGGGCCATTCTTCATGAATGGAAACCTCAAGGCCACTGGATATGTGAAATTGCTACATGATGATGTGTTTCCCTCTTTATGCGCTGAAGCTGGCACGTTCCCTGAGTTTTTCCAGCAAGATGGTGCACCACCACATTATGGGTGTCAGGTCCGAGCATTCCTAGATGAACAGTTTCCTGGAAAGTGGATTGGTCGTCGTGGGCCAGTTGAATGGCCCCCAAGGTCTCCCGATCTGACCCCCTTAGACTTATCTTTGGGGTCATCTGAAGGCAATTGTCTATGCTGTGAAGATACGAGATGTGCAGAACCTGAAACTATGGATACTGGAAGCCAGTGCTAGCATTTCTCCTGCGGTGTTGCTATCAGTGTGTGAAGAGTGGGAGAAGAGGGTTGCATTGACAATCCAACACAATGGGCAGCACATTGAACACATTTTATAAGTGGTCAGAAACGTGTAAATAACTCAAGAATAAAGTTACGTTAAAACCAAGCACACCATTGTTTTTCTTGTGAAATTCCCAATAAGTTTGATGTGTCACATGACCCTCTTCCTATTGAAAAAACAAAAGTTGGATTCAAAATGGCCGACTTCAAAATGGCCGCCATGGTCACCACCCATCTTGAAAAGTTCCCCCCCCTCACATATACTAATGTGCCACAAACAGGAAGTTAATATCACCAACCATTCCCATTTTATTAAGTTGTATCCATATAAATGGCCCACCCTGTATTTTATTGGGATTTTATGTGATACAAAGTAAAAAGTATGTGTGAAGTAAAGAGAAAATTATACACGGTTTTAAAAAAATTTAATAAACAAAAATCTAAAAGGAGTGGCGTGCGTTAGTATTCAGCCCCCAGTACTCTGATACCCCTAAATAAAATCCAGTGCGACCAATTGTCTTCAGAAGTCATCTAATGAATAGAGTCCACCTGTGTGTAATGTATTCTCAGTATAACTACAGCTGTTCTGTGAAGGTTTGTTAGAGAACATTAGTGATCAAAACAGCATCATGAAAACCAAGGAACACGCCAGACAGGTCAGGGATAAAGTTGTGGAGAAGTGTAAAGCAGTGTTAGGTTATAAAAAATATCCCAAGCTCTGAACATGTCACTGAGCACGGTTCTATGCATAATCCAAAAATGGAAGGAGTATGGCACAACTGGAAACCTAAAAAGATATGTCTGTCCACCTAAACTGACAGCCCAGGCAAGGAGAGCACTAATTAGAGAAGCAGATAAGAGGCCCATGGTCACTGTGGAGGAGCTGCAGAGATCCACAGCTCAGGTCGGAGAATCTGTCACAAATCTGGCGTTTATGGAAGAGTGGCCAAAAGCCACTCAGCCCAATTCCCCCGAGGACGCCAGTCTAGTTGGTGAAACATGTCGGGGGCAGAGTTTGAGCCATTTTAAAGCTGAAAATGCACATAGGCAAAGAGTTCAGCAATCTAGTTTACTAGAACATCGCTATAGCATAGGGATAGAATGGCAGTGAGCTGCAAGTAGCGTGCAGTAACCGGCTCCCTATATCCCTCAGCTAGCGAAACTACACTGAGTTAGGGCTCATGCACATGACCGTGTCGTTTTTTGTGGTCCGCAAAAAAAAAAAAAATTAAAAAAAAAAAAAAAAAAAGATGCCGCCTGTGTGCCTTCCGCAATTTGCAGAATGGAACAGGAGGCCCATTATAGAAATGCCTATTCTTGTCCGGACAAGAATAGGACATGCCTCAATTTTTGTGGGGCCACGGACCAGAGCAATGGATGCGGACAGCACACAGAGTGCTGTCTGCATCTTTTGCGGACCCATTGAAATGAATAGTTCCGTATACGGAATCAAAATACGGCCCGTGTACGGAAAGCAAAAAAACGTTTGTGTGCATGAGCACTTAAAGGGCTTCTGTCACCCCTAAAACACATTTTTTTTTTTGGGCTTGTTAAAACCCTTATTGAACGACTATTCCCTATATAGGGCTCTTACCCTTTGTCTGTGGCTTCTTTTCTTTAAAAATCGATTTTTTAAAATATGCAAATAACTTCACTACCAGCAAGTAGGGCGTCTACTTGCTGGTAGCCGCCACAAAAAAACGCCCCCCTCCTCCTGTTGATTGACAGGGCCAGCGAGCGCTCTCCTCCTCCGGCTGGCCCTGTCATCATTTCAAATCCCACGCCTGTCTTCATTCGGCGCAGGCGCTCTAAGAGAAGGAGGCTCGCCTCCTCAGCACTCCCTCAGTGCGCCTGCGCCGATGACGTCTTCTCTTTCGGTGACGTCACCGGCGCAGGCGCACTGAGGAAGTTCTCCTCTCAGAGCCCCTGCGCCGAATGAAGACAGGCGCGGGATTTGAAATGCTGACAGGGCCAGCCGGAGGAGGAGAGCGCTCGCTGGCCCTGTCAATCAACAGGAGGAGGGGGCGGTTTTTTGCGGCGGCTACCAGCAAGTAGACGCCCTACTTGCTGGAAGTGAAGTGATTTGCATATTTTTTAAACACTTATTTAGGTTATGCTTCGTTCACATCACCTTTCAGCCGTTATAGGAGCAGGAGAACGGAAAGGACGGATTCGGCACATAACCGAGCCGAACGAAGCCTAAGGACCCCCATAGACTATAATGGGGTCCTTTAGGTTTCCGCTCAGAAGAAGATTTTGGAGCGGAGACAAAAGTAGCGCATGCAGGACTTTTGTCTCCGCTTCAAAATCTTCTTCTGAGCGGAGTCTATGGGGTCCGTAGGCTCCGTTCTGCTCAGTTATGTGCCTTCTCCTAAACTGAGCAGGAGAACGGAAAGGCTGAACGGTGATATGAACGAAGCCTGACAGATATTTTACATCATGGATCGATGAAATGTTACGTTTTAGAAGCAGGAATTGGTACATGAAACAATAAGGCGTAACTGGTCTTATGGACCATCTGTAAATAATTAAAGCCATGTAGGGGACACAGCAAACACGTGGAAGAAGGTGCTCTGGTCAGAGGAGACCAAAGTTGAACTTTTTGGCCTAAATGCAAAACGTTATGTGTGGAGGAAAACTAACACTGCACATCACCCTGAACACACGGTGGTGGCGCCATCATGCTGCGGGGAAGCTGTTCTTCAGCAGGGACGGGGAAGCTGGTCAGAGTCGATGGGAAGATGGACGGAGCTAAATAAAGGGCAATCCTGGAGGAAAACCTGGTAGAGGCTGCAGAAGACTTGAGACTGGGGCGGAGGTTCACCTTCCAGCAGGACAACGACCCTAAACATCCAGAGCTACAATGGAAGGGTTTAGATGAAAGCATCTTCATGTGTTAGAACGGCCCAGTCACAGTCCAGACCTAAATCCCATTGAGAATCTGGGACAAGACTTGAGAATTGCTGCTCACAGACGTTCTCCATCCAATCTGACTGAGCGCGAGCTATTGTACAAAGAAGAATGGGCAAAAATGTCAGCCTCTAGATGTACAAAGCTGGAATTAGTGAAAGGTGGTCCTACATCAGGGGGCTGAATATAAAGGCTTTATAGATTTATATTTATCAAAAATTGTGAAAACCATGCACCATTGTCTTCTCACGTCTCACATACTTGTTGTTACTTTATGTTGGTCTATCAGAAAATCCCAATACAATACACTTAGGTTTGTGGGTGTAATTTGGAAAAATGTGGAAAAGTTCAAGGGGTGCAAGTACTTCAGCAGAAAGAACCACACGCGATAGGCTGAGATACGTCGGCTCAGCTGGCACTAGGACACGACAGGTTTAGATACACCAGATCAGCGGGCAGTATGACGCCATAGGTTTAGGTTCCACAGTTCAGATGACAGGCTTAGATACACTAACTAGACAGACAATATTACACATTAGACGGTTAGATACACCAGCTCCTCAGGAGGTACCACACATGAACCCTGCCTGCAGTCAGTAGAAGAATGGCGATGCGTATTTTCCCTGGCGTCACCCATTACACTGGTTCCACCTAATATCTCCGGGAAAACACCAAACAACAGCAGATGACAAGGAAGACAAAGCAGATCCCCGGCCGGGATCATCTCCCCATCATCTAATTACTCCATTGCACAACCTGCTGCCATAAGTCATCGAGGCGTGGTGACACGAGGAGGCTCCCTGCTTCTCTCCTTCACCCAGGCACAAAACCGCTGCGCCGTCAGCGTATATGGAGGATCCGAGACACCGCGTCTTCTATCTGTCGTCTGGGGGGCTCGGAGACCTCCAGCAGTGAGGCAGACATGTCACAAGATGGCATCACAATCTTCTGACAGAGCTCCTCCTGCACAAGCCTGGATGTCTTCAGGATCCTCATCTCCTGGCCAGAGCGAAGAGAGCGGATACATGGAGCAACCCGTCCTGCATTACACAGAGAACCCATTGATATGAATGGGAACGGTGTAATACTGCATTTCACCTGTGGGCGCAGTGTAGGGAAACTGAACACACTGTAAGGTCCCCCCCGAATTACAGAGGATCGCACTTTCTGATCAGATTATGGTCAAGAGTCTCTTCTAACAATTAGGGATTGCCCAAAATCGAAGAACCCCGGATCAAAAAATGTTTAACCAAGCTCGCCACCACCATTCATGACTCCATACTTCCTGTTCTTGAAGCTAACATTGGCGCCCTCAGGTCATTTTGCAGGTTAATTAATTTTGTTAGATCTAAGCCCACGAGAAGGTTCAGAGCCTGGGAAGGAAGGCAGATGGTGACCAGTGACCGATCCACTTTATCCAAGCTCCTCCTACTGCCCCATACCACTGATGTTTCCCCCGATATATAGAGATCTCCGATGATCTGGACCGGTAGGTCCTCCAACACATCAGGTGTCTTGTATTCTGAGATAACCCAGCCTTGCACCCTCCTCCCGCTTTGACATCACCTTGAAGACCGTCCTGAGAGGCCACGTCCCTTCCCTGCCCTCCCCTCTGCCACACACCCGTCTCGTGACTGAACATCACTTGACCCCCAGACGGATGCACGGCAGATACAAGGACTTTACAAGAGGCAGCTGGAGGCTTGGCAGCCTGTCCCGGACCAAACGCCGACAGCTCCCGGCTTATGAATAATAAACTACCTGACACTTAGACATTTCCCCGATGTTCCCTCCATATCAGGAAGAGCGAGCATCGCTGATCACACCAGGAACGCGTCAGCGCGAGGGTCACATACTTATACACCGGAGTGACTCACAGCCTCGTGACACAACGGGATTTACAGGAGGCAGAAACCGTCTGGAGGTGGAATGAGTGTCACAGTGATGACACGGATTTTCCGAATCTGAGAAATGGGAATAAAAATTCTAAAACCCCGAACTCAGGATCCGACTCCCAGCGACTGTTTGAAGAGGCAGCCTACTCACAGCGCCACCCATTATATAGTGGCTGTGCTTGGTACTGCAGTACCTACCCATTCACTTGAGCTGCGCCTAGCGCTGGCCTAGGAAGAGACCTGCAGCAGCTGATCGGCGGGCATGCCGGGAGTCGGATCCCCATCTGATCCTAGGATACGCGAGGGACCCCCATCATCCTCTAATGGCACATGGACCTCTCTCTTGGCTGTCTCCATAACACTTGCAGATAGGGCTGCACACATGCGCCGCGCGCCCCCGCCCTCCAGCACATCCTTCATTCTCAGGAGCGGCGGTGGTCTCAGTAATGACCCCGCCATGGCGTATGTCAGTGCCATTCCTGCAGGGTCATTGTCACCCTGACCACACAGACTGCGGACCTGAGCCCGTTATATACTTATAAACCCCTCCTGTACTCACCCAGCGCCAGGCACAGGCAGGAGAGCGCGGCGAGAAGCAGCAGCAGCGGGGACGCATCCATCACTCCGTCCATCAGCTCCCAGGGGTGCAGATCCTAAAAAACAATGGGGTGTCATATATGGTAACGTGTAACAGAAGCCCTACAGGAAGAGTCAGCGGCTGGAGGACTACAGGTCCCAGGATATAACTGTAGGATGCACATATACATACACCAGGCGCCAAATCTACAAAAGGATGGCGGCCACAGGTCTTACAAATATGGCTGATGGACTCACCTGCTACTCCAGAAACGGGGTGAACTGGGGGCGTAAGGATGCTCAGTGCCTGGAGAAACTACAAGTCCCAGGATACAGTGCCTCATAGGTGACAGGTTGGGGGAGGGGAAACTACAACTCCCATAAGGCACTGGGGCAATTCTCCATAAGTCAAAGAAGTGGAAGTCCCAGAATGCACCGGGCAGAGGCCAGCGGAGACTACAAGTTCCAGCACAACCCTGGGGCTAGCATTAGTCAGAGGTGCTGGGAATGGCGGCACCTGTGTCCAGCGCTCGGAACGATCCCGGCAGTGAATGTGACAGCACCGAGCACACGGCCGCATCTACAGCAATGCACACACTGCCACTGGACGACGCTCACCTGCCCGAAACTCGCCGGCTCCGCCCACAAGACTCCCCACGTGACCACGCCCTCACACCTGAGAGACACTTCCGGGAACACCCGAACCCACACATCTCGTCACATCCGGAGTCACCTGTGCACCACGGAAAGCATTTCCGGGAGCACACCTGTACGGGACAGTCCATTCCCTGTACGGGAGCTCACCTGTGTACAGTGGAAAGCAGGTGTATGCGGGCAGCGTGTACCGTATATAAGGGCAGGTGACGGATGTGTACTGTATATAAGGACAGGTGACGGACGTGTACCGTATATAAGGACAGGTGACGGACGTGTACCGTATATAAGGGCAGGTGACAGACGTGTACCGTAAATAAGGACAGGTGACGGACGTGTACCGTATATAAGGGCAGGTGACGGACGTGTACCGTATATAAGGGCAGGTGACGGACGTGTACCGTAAATAAGGACAGGTGACGGACGTGTACCGTATATAAGGGCAGGTGACAGACGTGTACCGTAAATAAGGACAGGTGACGGACGTGTACCGTATATAAGGGCAGGTGACGGACGTGTACCGTATATAAGGGCAGGTGACGGACGTGTACCGTATATAAGGGCAGGTGACGGACGTGTACCGCATATAAGGACAGGTGACGGACGTGTACCGTATATAAGGGCAGGCGACGGACGTGTACCGTATATAAGGGCAGGCGACGGACGTGTACCGTATATAAGGGCAGGCGACGGACGCCGCGTACGGTATATAAGGGCAGGCGACGGACGCCGCGTACGGTATATAAGGGCAGGCGACGGACGCCGCGTACGGTATATAAGGGCAGGCGACGGACGCCGTGTACGGTATATAAGGGCAGGCGACGGACGTGTACCGTATATAAGGGCAGGCGACGGACGTGTACCGTATATAAGGGCAGGTGACGGACGTGTACCGTATATAAGGACAGGCGACGGACGTGTACCGTATATAAGGGCAGGCGACGGACGTGTACCGTATATAAGGGCAGGCGACGGACGTGTACCGTATATAAGGGCAGGCGACGGACGTGTACCGTATATAAGGGCAGGCGACGGACGTGTACCGTATATAAGAGCAGGCGACGGACGCCGCGTACGGTGTATAAGGGCAGGCGACGGACGCCGCGTACGGTATATAAGGGCAGGCGACGGAGGCCGCGTACGGTATATAAGGGCAGGCGACGGACGCCGCGTACGGTATATAAGGGCAGGCGACGGACGCCGCGTACGGTATATAAGGGCAGACGACGGACGCCGCGTACGGTATATAAGGGCAGGCGACGGACGCCGCGTACGGTATATAAGGGCAGGCGACGGACGCCGCGTACGGTATATAAGGGCAGGCGACGGACGCCGCGTACGGTATATAAGGGCAGGCGACGGACGCCGCGTACGGTATATAAGGGCAGGCGACGGACGCCGCGTACGGTATATAAGGGCAGGCGACGGACGCCGCGTACGGTATATAAGGGCAGGCGACGGACGCCGCGTACGGTATATAAGGGCAGGCGACGGACGCCGCGTACGGTATATAAGGGCAGGCGACGGACGCCGCGTACGGTATATAAGGGCAGGCGACGGACGCCGCGTACGGTATATAAGGGCAGGCGACGGACGTGTACCGTATATAAGGGCAGGCGACGGACGTGTACCGTATATAAGGGCAGGCGACGGACGCCGCGTACGGTATATAAGGGCAGGCGACGGACGCCGCGTACGGTATATAAGGGCAGGCGACGGACGCCGCGTACGGTATATAAGGGCAGGCGACGGACGCCGCGTACGGTATATAAGGGCAGGCGACGGACGCCGCGTACGGTATATAAGGGCAGGCGACGGACGCCGCGTACGGTATATAAGGGCAGGCGACGGACGCCGCGTACCGTATATAAGGGCAGGCGACGGACGCCGCGTACCGTATATAAGGGCAGGCGACGGACGCCGCGTACCGTATATAAGGGCAGGCGACGGACGCCGCGTACCGTATATAAGGGCAGGCGACGGACGCCGCGTACCGTATATAAGGGCAGGCGACGGACGCCGCGTACCGTATATAAGGGCAGGCGACGGACGTGTACCGTATATAAGGGCAGGCGACGGACGCCGCGTACCGTATATAAGGGCAGGCGACGGACGCCGCGTACCGTATATAAGGGCAGGCGACGGACGCCGCGTACCGTATATAAGGGCAGGCGACGGACGTGTACCGTATATAAGGGCAGGCGACGGACGCCGCGTACCGTATATAAGGGCAGGCGACGGACGCCGCGTACCGTATATAAGGGCAGGCGACGGACGCCGCGTACCGTATATAAGGGCAGGCGACGGACGCCGCGTACCGTATATAAGGGCAGGCGACGGACGCCGCGTACCGTATATAAGGGCAGGCGACGGACGCCGCGTACCGTATATAAGGGCAGGCGACGGACGCCGCGTACCGTATATAAGGGCAGGCGACGGACGCCGCGTACCGTATATAAGGGCAGGCGACGGACGCCGCGTACCGTATATAAGGGCAGGCGACGGACGCCGCGTACCGTATATAAGGGCAGGCGACGGACGCCGCGTACCGTATATAAGGGCAGGCGACGGACGTGTACCGTATATAAGGGCAGGTGACGGACGCCGCGTACCGTATATAAGGGCAGGCGACGGACGCCGCGTACCGTATATAAGGGCAGGCGACGGACGTGTACCGTATATAAGGGCAGGCGACGGACGTGTACCGTATATAAGGGCAGGCGACGGACGCCGCGTACCGTATATAAGGGCAGGCGACGGACGCCGCGTACCGTATATAAGGGCAGGCGACGGACGCCGCGTACCGTATATAAGGGCAGGTGACGGACGCCGCGTACCGTATATAAGGGCAGGCGACGGACGTGTACCGTATATAAGGGCAGGCGACGGACGTGTACCGTATATAAGGGCAGGCGACGGACGCCGCGTACCGTATATAAGGGCAGGCGACGGACGCCGCGTACCGTATATAAGGGCAGGCGACGGACGCCGCGTACCGTATATAAGGGCAGGCGACGGACGCCGCGTACCGTATATAAGGGCAGGCGACGGACGCCGCGTACCGTATATAAGGGCAGGCGACGGACGCCGCGTACCGTATATAAGGGCAGGCGACGGACGCCGCGTACCGTATATAAGGGCAGGCGACGGACGCCGCGTACCGTATATAAGGGCAGGCGACGGACGTGTACCGTATATAAGGGCAGGTGACGGACGCCGCGTACCGTATATAAGGGCAGGTGACGGACGCCGCGTACCGTATATAAGGGCAGGTGACGGACGCCGCGTACCGTATATAAGGGCAGGTGACGGACGCCGCGTACCGTATATAAGGGCAGGTTATATATAGCAGTGCAGCACTGACAGCAGGATGACACATTTGCATAGCCACGCCTCCACCCAATCAGAGCTCACTAGGAAGTGTGTGCAGGGTAAATCTTGCGGTGACAGATGGCTCGGTGTAGCAGAGCGGTGCGGTAGGGCAGTGGAGTTGTAGCACCGCCAAGTCCTGCTGTTCATTCACAAAGCACAGTGCTACATGGAAATGTGCTGTCACTACACACGACACTGACGACGAGGATGAAGATGATTGGGAGCCAGTGCAACCCCCTTTTATTTCCGTTCAGCCCAGAAGTGTAGAGCATCTGGAGACGAGTCATTCGCTGCAGAAACCGCCGCAAAAATGACTCCTTAAGTTATTTTTTACTGGGGTCTGGGGGTTCACACGACTGTATGTATTTTTCAGTGTTTTGCGGGCCGTTTTTCCCGAATCCGTTTTTATTTTCAGTAGGGTTTCCGGTTCCGTTCCGTTTTTCCATATGGCATATACAGTAATTACATAGAAAAAATTGGGCTGGGCATAACATTTTCAATAGATGGTTCCGTAAAAATGGAACTGATACGGAAGACATACGGAGTACATTTTGTATGTGTTCCGTTTTTTTTTTTCCGGATCCATTGACTTTAATGGAGCCACGGAACGTGATTTGCGGGCAATAATAGGACATGTTCTATCCTAAA
Source organism: Bufo bufo (assembly GCF_905171765.1). NCBI lineage: Eukaryota > Metazoa > Chordata > Amphibia > Anura > Bufonidae > Bufo > Bufo bufo. The sequence continues at coordinate 795,201,812 of NC_053389.1, read as the reverse complement.
ATGGAAATACGGAAACGGAATGCATACGGAGTATATTCCGTTTTTTTTTCTGCAGAACCATTGAAATTAATGGTTCCGTATACAGAACGCAAAAACGTTCGTGTGAACGAGCCCTAATAAAGAGATCTCCTGGATGCCCAGCATACCTCTCCCCATTCCTAAGCCCCCTTCACTCCTGGGCACTGCCACACCCAGCGGCCTGATGCCAAGTGGGGTCTACATTTTTTAGGGAGTCTGGGCTGCTCTGGGGTCTGTGTATACAGAAGGGGCAGGTCTGGGTCTGTAATGGTTATGGGGTCTGGGGGTCCATATTCTTTTTTTTATGGCTGTTTTAGGTGGTCTGGGCTCTAAGAGAGTCTTGAAGAATCTGAATTTGCTTAGGGGGTCTGATCAGGGGTCTGTGTATACAGAAGGGGCTGGTCCGGGGTCTGTGTATACAGAAGGGGCTGGTCCGGGGTCTGTGTATACAGAAGGGGCTGGTCGGGGGGTCTGTGTATACAGAAGGGGCTGGTCCGGGGTCTGTGTATACAGAAGGGGCTGGTCCGGGGTCTGTGTATACAGAAGGGGCTGGTCCGGGGTCTGTGTATACAGAAGGGGCTGGTCCGGGGTCTGTGTATACAGAAGGGGCTGGTCTGGGGTCTTTGTATACAGAAGGGGCTGGTCCGGGGTCTGTGTATACAGAAGGGGCTGGTCCGGGGTCTGTGTATACAGAAGGGGCTGGTCCGGGGTCTGTGTATACAGAAGGGGCTGGTCCGGGGTCTGTGTATACAGAAGGGGCTGGTCCGGGGTCTGTGTATACAGAAGGGGCTGGTCTGTGTATACAGAAGAGGCTGGTCCGGGGTCTGTGTATACAGAAGGGGCTGGTCGGGGGGGTCTGTGTATACAGAAGGGGCTGGTCGGGGGGTCTGTGTATACAGAGAGGGGCTGGTCTGGCGTCTGTGTATACAGAGAGGGGCTGGTCTGGCGTCTGTGTATACAGAGAGGGGCTGGTCCGGGGTCTGTGTATACAGAAGGGGCTGGTCCGGGGTCTGTGTATACAGAAGGGGCTGGTCCGGGGTCTGTGTATACAGAAGGGGCTGGTCTGTGTATACAGAAGAGGCTGGTCCGGGGTCTGTGTATACAGAAGAGGCTGGTCTGGGGTCTTTGTATACAGAAGGGGCTGGTCCGGGGTCTGTGTATACAGAAGGGGCTGGTCCGGGGTCTGTGTATACAGAAGGGGCTGGTCCGGGGTCTGTGTATACAGAAGGGGCTGGTCCGGGGTCTGTGTATACAGAAGAGGCTGGTCCGGGGTCTGTGTATACAGAAGGGGCTGGTCCGGGGTCTGTGTATACAGAAGGGGCTGGTCTGTGTATACAGAAGAGGCTGGTCCGGGGTCTGTGTATACAGAAGGGGCTGGTCGGGGGGGTCTGTGTATACAGAAGGGGCTGGTCTGTGTATACAGAAGGGGCTGGTCCGGGGTCTGTGTATACAGAAGAGGCTGGTCTGGGGTCTTTGTATACAGAAGGGGCTGGTCCGGGGTCTGTGTATACAGAAGGGGCTGGTCGGGGGGTCTGTGTATACAGAAGGGGCTGGTCTGGGGTCTTTGTATACAGAAGGGGCTGGTCCGGGGTCTGTGTATACAGAAGGGGCTGGTCCGGGGTCTGTGTATACAGAAGGGGCTGGTCTGTGTATACAGAAGAGGCTGGTCCGGGGTCTGTGTATACAGAAGGGGCTGGTCTGTGTATACAGAAGGGGCTGGTCTGTGTATACAGAAGGGGCTGGTCCGGGGTCTGTGTATACAGAAGAGGCTGGTCTGGGGTCTTTGTATACAGAAGGGGCTGGTCCGGGGTCTGTGTATACAGAAGGGGCTGGTCCGGGGTCTGTGTATACAGAAGGGGCTGGTCCGGGGTCTGTGTATACAGAAGGGGCTGGTCCGGGGTCTGTGTATACAGAAGGGGCTGGTCCGGGGTCTGTGTATACAGAAGGGGCTGGTCCGGGGTCTGTGTATACAGAAGGGGCTGGTCCGGGGTCTGTGTATACAGAAGGGGCTGGTCCGGGGTCTGTGTATACAGAAGGAGCTGGTCAGGGGGTCTGTGTATACAGAAGGGGCTGGTCCGGGGTCTGTGTATACAGAAGGGGCTGGTCCGGGGTCTGTGTATACAGAGGGGGCTGGTCCGGGGTCTGTGTATACAGAAGGGACTGGTCTGGGGTCTTTGTATACAGAAGGGGCTGGTCCGGGGTCTGTGTATACAGAGGGGGCTGGTCCGGGGTCTGTGTATACAGAAGGGACTGGTCTGGGGTCTTTGTATACAGAAGGGGGCTGGGGGTCCATACTAATTTTGACAGGCTGTTTTAGTTGGTCTGGGCTCTATTAGTTTAGGGAGTCTTGGATAATCAGAATTTGTTTAGGAAGACTGTTCTGGGGTTGTTTTACAGGGGACTACTTTGGGGTCTTTATATACAGGGGATTTGTTCTGGGTTGTGTATGCTGGAGGGTGCTGGTCTTGGGTCTGTAAATACAGGGGGTCTGTAATTGTTATGGGGTCTTTGGGGGGCTCTTTTGGAGTCTGGGTTCTTTATTAATTTAGGATGTCTGGTCTGGGGAGTATATAAAGGGCTGGTCTGCAGCCTGTATACAGGGTGGTCTGTATCCGGCAGGAGGGTCTGGATGTACGGCAGAGATGCTGAAGTAAAGCGCCCATCCCCTGAATAATTGAGAGGCACAGCCACTTTGTGTGAGGTGGCACTGCCATTATGGCACTGAGACAGAGATGCCACCCCTCTTGGTGATGTAAGCAGTGACGCGGACAGCCGGGCGCCTTCTTGGAGAGAAGATGTGGATAAATGAAAGCGTTGTCGGGGGTCATCTTCACGAGCGAGTGCAGCATGAGCCACTTCAAGTGGACCCACCCTCTGCCCCCGCTAGGGGTGAGCACTAGACATAGGCCTGCTGCAGTAGCTCCAGACCAGATTGTGCAGGGGTAGAGGCAGTCTTTCTCCTGCGATGGTATCCCCCTGAAAGTCACGGTGGGAAGAGAGGGAGTTTTAGCTTCCGCAAGTGCCATCTCCCAAAAGACGTACAGCAGCGGTGACAGCGGTGTGTATTCCCACTGGATGCACAAGAAATAAAGGGCCACGTCAGCAGTGGGTCCTGAAGATGACCACAGACCAGGCCTTGAGGATCCTGGACAACCCCTTTAAGCCAGCCATACACATTAGATAAATGTTGGCCAAACCTGAGGAATGTTGCAGCACTGGTCAACCATCTAATCAGCTGGCACACCACCCGCCCAGCCGATACCTGCAACAGGTGCTGGAAAAGTCTGTATGTGGGACCTACTTCTACTGCGTCTGTCCAATTACAGATCTGCTCCAGTCTGTCTGGTTAAGCACAGGAGGCTCAATCACGTTGCTGCATCATGTTTTCCTGCTCCACCACTGTACTCCACGTCACAGGAGTGTGGGCCAGGTGAATATAAGGGGCATTATACTGTGTGGGGGCACGTAAGGGGCATTATACTGTGTGGGGGCACGTAAGGGGCATTATACTGTGTGGGGGCACGTAAGAGCATTATACTGTGAGGAGGGCACATAAGGGGCATTATACTGTGAGGAGGGCACGTAAGGGGCATTATACTGTGTAGGGGCACATAAGGGGCATTATACTGTGAGGAGGGCACATAAGGGGGCATTATACTGTGAGGAGGGCACGTAAGGGGCATTATACTGTGAGGAGGGCACATAAGGGGCATTATACTGTGAAGAGGGAACATAAGGGGGCATTATACTGTGTGGGGGCACATAAGGGGCCATTATACTGTGTGGGGGCACATAAAGGAGCATTATACTGTGAGGAGGGCACATAAGGGGGCATTATACTGGGTGGGGGCATAAGGGGGCCTTATACTGTGAGGGGGGCACATAAGGGGGTGATATACTGTGAGGGGGGCACATAAGGGGGTGATATACTGTGAGGGGGGCACATAAGGGGGTGATATACTGTGAGGGGGGCACATAAGGGGGTGATATACTGTGAGGGGGGCACATAAGGGGGTGATATACTGTGAGGGGGCACATAAGGGGGTGATATACTGTGAGGGGGCACATAAGGGGGTGATATACTGTGAGGGGGGCACATAAGGGGGTGATATACTGTGAGGGGGGCACATAAGGGGGTGATATACTGTGAGGGGGGCACATAAGGGGGTGATATACTGTGAGGGGGGCACATAAGGGGGTGATATACTGTGAGGGGGGCACATAAGGGGGTGATATACTGTGAGGGGGGCACATAAGGGGGTGATATACTGTGAGGGGGGCACATAAGGGGGTGATATACTGGTTGGGGGCACATAAGGGGGCATTAAACGGCAGGGGATCAGGGAGGTGGGTACAAGTTCTGTTATTTTTTTTACAGCATGTGCAGCCCCCAGGACAGTCTCTGACTACAGACGTTGTAAGGTCCAAATTGTTCCAAATAAAGAAAAAAAAAATATAAGGTGTAATATACAGGAAGAACCCGGGCGGTCAAAAAGAGGGACGTTTAACCCCTTCCTGCCCAGCGATGGAGCAGCAGGCGCTGGGTTCCTGCAGTTTTAAACTAACGTATACGATTGACGATAACGTCGATCACATACATTTAACCCCTCAGATGCCACGGTCAAATGTGACCACGACATCTGGGAGTGTAAAAACCTGGATGTGTGCGCCATCTCCCCTTAAGGCCTCTTTCACACTACTGTTTTTTGTTTCCGTTTTGCTGGCCGTTTTTTGCGTTCCGTATACGGAGGGTGGGGGGGGTTAAGCCACGCCCTCAAACCACACCCCCTTGTGTAAGTTGTATATTTTGCTGGACGTTCACTGTCTGGCAGTGTGACAGCGGCCGCACCACTCGCCCCTTTACTGACTAGGCGCTACGGGCTCGTGCCCACGGCCGCTGTGTTAGTCCGCATCCGATCTGCGGTTTTTTTTTGCGGGTCCGCATTTGTAAGTCTGTTCTGCAGAACCTGTATGTAACACCTATGTACTATTCTCGCTTATATGTAACGTACCTGGTTTTATTTTTCTATACTTCAAAATAAAAAAAGTATTGTCTCTCCAAACTATAGAACATGTCCTAGTATTCATGACCCCAGGTGAGACCCCCGCTACACACCTGAGCCTGGCCCCTCATAGGTAATAGCTGCAAAATCGGCAGTGACCGCCAAGTGTGAATATATCCTTACAAGGAAAGAACACAAAAAGAAACAGGTCTTGAGGTGCTGTGAGGCGGTGCATACAGAAGGGCAGGAGTGCATGATGGTGGTTGTACTCCATTACAGCCTGGACTGCATCCACGGATCAGTTCAGAAGGGTGCTGCTCACCGCCTCCAAAGCCTGTTCTCCAATGAGGGGCGGACTACAAGTCCCAGCGCGCCCCTCCTCTCACCCACACCCAGGCAGCAGCGGCAGGAGGTTACGGAGCTCTCAGTCAGAAAAGGCAGGCGGGCGGGCTCGGCACACACACTATCCACTCCTCACATCTACACGGCTGAGCGTGCTGCAGCCGGGCCCCGGACAGTCCCCCCACCGGGGCCACTGGCTCCTGCAGCCCGACATGGAGGACCCTGAGAGGGAGACGAGGTACGCGGCGCTCTTCAG